>NC_133596.1:300000-496000 GCF_964106895.1 Numenius arquata
TGAACTTACAGATAGCACCTTGAAAAGAAAGCAGAGTAATCTAGAATAGAAGTAAGTGTCCTCACACGATGAGGAAGTGATTTCCACTCTGGCTACACAAGCTAAACTCAGAGTCAAACAAGGGGAATGTACAAAAGTGTCCCTTTTGCCCTGAGACAAGATGCCGTGTCCCTGGGAGAGAGGGATGAGCATGACTGCAATCGCTCATTTGTCTTCTGCCCAAGCACAGGCCATGAGCTGCAAGACTGTCGCAGTTCTGGGAGAAGCCGACAGCACCTGCAGGACGCGGCAGCCCTCGAGACACCGGCGACGCCATGCAGCGCTTGGGGCAAGGTCTGTCTTTGCTCCTCTGTTCTCACCCACCATGTGCACGGCAGAGGTTTCCCACATGGCTGGTCCCAGCTCCAGCCAGGGAGGGCTGGGCAAGGCTCAGCTTTGCAGAGCACGGGACCACTTCTGCTGGCAGGAGGGACAGCCACTGCTCACGCTCTCAGCCTCCTCTCCGTCTTCCCCGGGCTCCGAGGAGGGCTGGCAGCACCGGGTCCTGCCCCCGGGCAGGCTCTCCTTTGGCCATGGCTTGTGGGTGCCTCTGGCAGCCCAGTGCCAAGGGTGAGCCCCTGCTCAGGTGCCAGGCTGGGCACACAGCAGCCCCATGCACACCCCCCTGCGTCCTGGAGCAGTCACCCACTGATTCCACTCTGACATTTTACACGGGATCCTGATTCCTGACTTTTGCAGGTACTTGTGTTACTAGAATAAATCATCAAAAATTCTTCAGATTCTGAGCTGAAGGAAGGAGCATGACTTTAGGAGCATGACTTTGCACATTAAGTTCTCATGCGGTTAGGGAGTAGCAAGGCCACTGTGTTACTGGCCAGACTGGTTATTCTCATTATTCAAGATGCTTTTGAGATCTCATGTGTACTTTGCATCAACACCAAACAACTTTTTAATACTGGAATATATTTCAAGCTCTAATACTCCAGTTGTAGCTAATTTGCACCCTCCTGACCTTTCTTTGCTCTGAGATGTCTTCATCGTTTCTGAATTCAGTGTGCACTTAATCAGTTATCCAACCAATATGTGGAAATTAAAAACCTCAAATACCACAAGTACAGATTAACTGTTGATCGATAACACTCTATTGGGTTGGTCATAATACAATGAACTGTACATTTTCTAAGCTTTTTATTAGAAAAAGTATTTTCTTTGTTTTATTACATTAGGTCTATACTGAGGTACCAGTTCTGTTTGCTATGAATATAACATTTTCCACTGGCTATAATATCAATAATATGACCACTGTTTTCAAAATTCCTCTCCTTGCCCCCTACTTCAGTGATGCATCACAAAATAAAGTTAAGGTGGGATTCATCACAGTCCACGTAGACATCTAAAACTCAGTCAGAGTCAGTCACCCTGACAGGCAGCTGAGCAAATCTCTTCATTGACTGCAAGGGGAGCTGGTACAAAATAATTCATGTTTCTAGTACACATGACACTGCATATGTTCACTCCAGCATGGATCATGCAGCACGGGTAAATCTCTAATGCTAGGATTATTATGACTATTTCAAAGCAAGGCCGGTATGCCTATTTTGTTTCTTTGGTATAGAGAACAGTAGTCTATAAGATAAATTGTATACAAAACATTCCCCATTTTAAATAAGCAACCGTGATAATTAGCAAGGAAATACTGGCAATGTTTAACACCTCCTCTCCCTTCTCCCCACCTTACATTTTTGCTCAGGTTTCAAGAAAGTATTGGTATTTTTTCTCTCTTGCCTTTATAGACAGCCAGCATGGATTAGCTAGCCAACCCACTGTCAGCTACCACGTTAAAACTGCTGTTACACCTTATAAATAAATACTACTTATCAAAGACAAGGGTTGGGATTTAGTGGGCAGTGATGCTGGCAAATACTGCACTGCAAGAACACACTCTAGAGTATGTTACCGATAATTTCTTTGGAGGGAGCAGGGGCTAGAGCACTGAGATCAGGCATTACCTTGGCTCTCTCAGCCCTGAAGATGAGAAACACACATGATGCAAAATCTCCAATAAACTTTTCCTTTCTCGCATTTCCTCTCCCATTATTATTCGATGTCATATAATTGTAAGGGCCAATGAAATACAGTGGGGTGTGAGACTGTAATGCTGACTGCATCCACATGCCTGCAAGGTGTCCCACCTGGGACAAGCAGGGTGACACTGATTGATCTGGATGCTCTAATTGATGCAGAAGGCCTGACCCGGCACATCTGACATCTAAAGAGTGGCTAGCCATCTCAGGCTCCCTCTGTGGAGATTACTCTTCCCTCCTGTCCTAGAAGCCTGTTTTAGGAGGTGCCCATTCCTTTCCAGTATGTGCAAAGGAAGCCTGGAGTGACTTTGGCACTTAAATGCCCAACTTGAAGCTCTGAGCCTTGCCTGGAGTCTGGAAGCAGCAGTGGAAGCAGGAGAGCTCAGGGCAGGGCCGGGAGAGCAGTCAGGGTCCCCCAGGTACCTGCCCCAGAGTACTGGCGCTCCTTTAGAAAAGGATGGGCAATCACTGTTACAGGGTGCCTCTGGGCTGCTTTCAGACTTGGGGACTTTTCCAAGTGTTTCATGATGTTTTAATTCCTCTATTTCAAAGTCAACAAAATGTTAGCATTCATTCAATGGAGCAGTGGGAATTAGGCTCATACTGAGCACTCTGGAAAACCCCAGTGCTTTCAAAGAAGTCCTAGGTGCTCAAAACTGCACTTTTAAAATCAGCTGGAATTAGAATGATAAATACTTGAAAGAGATGCAAAAAAGGGAAAGTTCTTGCATGTCTCATACAAACTATTCTTGCTCAGTTCAGCACCGCACTATGCCCATCACCTCTTGATGCCTTATTTAACTTGGTTGCAGTGTGCTCAGCCATTCCCATGAGACTTCATCACTGAGCACAGTGGCGCACTAGGATTTCTCAAGGCCATCCATGTGCGCCACATTTCACTTTTATGCTTTAGCCATTTGTCGTTGCCTGACTTTTTCTCCAGTCTAGAAGTCAAGAATTACTACATTTTTTCAAGTAAGTATCCTACAGCTTTGCCTGTAAAGGGATTTGGAAAGCATTGGTTGATGTGCTAATACTTGCACTTAAATAAACAGTCAAGCCTTAAAAATACAAGTGATGATGGTAGAAATGATCTGCCCAACTACAGGCATTTAGTCAGAGCATCCCCCGTTACTGCCAACACAGAGAATGAGGTTGCTTGAGAAGGCAGCACAGCGACCTGTCATGCAGCGCTTCCCCACTTAGTAAATAAATTCAAAATGCACATTTGCAGAAATATGGTCTTGCACTTCTCGGAAGAAGCACTTGTCCATCCTGCTCCCCCTTACCCTCTGTCCTGAAGGCAATTCAGGAAGAAACTGGGAACAACTTTTGCTTGAATGACCTCACCTTGAGCTGGTGACCAGATGTGTCAGAGAGCACACAGGGGTTTAACCTACACATTTGCTGCATGAAACACACAGCAATTCTACCGTGACAGGAACAAAGAGGGCCAGTAGCTGGTGCTTTCAGTTATTGTTTGGGTGATGAAGTGGATGGCATGCTTCATCCAGTAAAATGACACCGGAGGTGTTCCAGCATACTAGGAAACAGGGTTAAGACGGTTAAACTCAAGTTTAAGAACAAGTATAAGGTATTTAGTTCAGGTAGAAACAAGCAGCTACCCTACTGTGTGACAGAGAGTAACCAGCTAGGTAAAAGCTCTGCATAGTGTGGGACCAACATGCACTGTCGGCAGTATCAGTGATACTGTACCTCAGCAAAATGGCAAAGACCTCGGCAGGTGTGCAACTAGGAATAAAACCTTGAATAGCTGTTGTTGTGTTCACCTTGGACAAGGCCAAATGGGAGTCCTGTGTTCAGCCTGGGCACTGTTCTCAAGAAGATACTGACCACGTAGAAAGAGATCAGAGGAAAGCAGTGAGAATCATCAGAAAAGCAAATGGGAATAAACTGAATGAACAGTGATGTCTGGGCAGGACACGGCTGAAGGAGACGTTCAACAGTCTTTATATGCATGAAAGCCTGCTGCAGAACAGGAAGGAATAGTCCATTCCCCATGACTGTGACTAATATCACTAAAAGGAGAGGGCTTTAACTGCAGCAAGGAAAACTGAGCCATTAGGAAAACCTTAGAGATAGTAAGGGTAGTGAAACTCTTGAAATATTGCTTGGGGACACTGTGACATCTCTGTCACAGAAAGTCTTTAAGGATGGGTCAAACAATCTTTCTGGAATGTGATTTCCAATAACCAATTCAGTACTGGGTAAGCAAAATGGATTAGGTAAGTAAAATGATGCAAAACACAAGATTATTTTTTTACTGCAATACAGTGTAAACTTAGCCAACTTGAACAAAAACCCAAGACAGGGCAAGCTTTGGAGAACATCACAGTTCAGATATGGAACTAGCTACGGACTCAGCATTGTGGTTCTGTGGTGCTCCACATGGGCAGAGGAATTAAGATAATCCTCACCATCAAGCACAAACCGGTGAGGAATGACAGAGTTGCTTATAACAACTGTCACTGGGTGTCATTGGTGCACCAGAGCCCCCAGCATCCACCATTTCAGATCATGAACAGGAGGAAGGAACTCCCCATAACTGTGCCAGGTAGGAGCACCATACCAAAATGCTGTCTTTGACAGCCTACTGCATCAGCCCCTAGCTTTCTGAGTGCTGCTCCCTACTAGTTCACCTTTCTCTCTCACTGGGCTCTGGACTTTGTTGTAAACCTCTGCCTTCTTATTCACTTTCTAGGTTATAGACACAAGGTCCCATGACATACAATGCCTGTTCCTTTTATTCCTGAATATTTGTAAGGCACTATGAAGTAGCATTCCCATATACGACCTGTTAAGAGCTCTCCAGCTATAGAAACCTAGGCAAGTAAGAAGCTGAGCAGTTACTGCTCTGACTACAGTATTCATGGCAATGATGATGCTTATTTTTCCCCTGGTTTAAAATAAACTCCCCTAGCCACCACAATTTCAATGAGCTCAGAGATGGTAAAATTTTTAAATTCTCCTCTGCACAATGTCTCTGTGCTCATATAGGGGTGGTAATGGGCAGTCTGGGAGCTACCAGGACAGACAGAAGGAACATCTCAGATGAGTCCTGCACGGCAGCTCTGGGCATGGAGGGTGGATCATAACTTGTGTGCACTCCGAAGGGCGTCTCTCTTTAAGTGCATCTCTGAGTGCCTGGCCAACGGTGAAGAAAGGAATCTTTACTCAAAAAGCAGAGGGAAGACCAGTCAATTTTTTTATGCTAACTTTTTATATCAGCCCCCTCGGAGCTGTATGTGGGACAACTCCAGTCAGGCAAACAGCTGACTGGACTGCCTTGCATGAAACAAGAGTGTTATCTTTGCCATTGTTTTTTTGCTCTGCATTTACATGAGGACAACACACTGTCATCGTGCTTACTCTGTGCTAGACACGGAAAGTAACCAGGTCCCTCGCAGCTTCCTGCATTTTGACATCTCTCAATTTAAGAAATATACTTCCCAGATTTCTAAGAAAGCTGCAAACCAGCATTGCTCACACCACAGAGAAGGTTTGATTTTTTTTAATTTCCTTATTTTCTGCCATTTACTCACACATGCCTGCATTACATGTGCTCAGTTTCTATCTCCTCCCAGCCCATCAGAAGTCTGATCTAGCGAGCGACCATCAGCTGCAAAGAAGACAGAAAAATCTGTGGTTTCAAGAAAAATGGATAAGTCATTTCTGGTGAGGATGCTACTCTGAGACCATCAGGATCTGTGGGTAAACAGGAAAACCAGAAAATGTTACAGGCAACATGAAAAACAGATTGGCAATTTGTTTGATATTTGTTCATTTTAATATTTGAGAAGCATGCATGATGCACAGCCTAAATCCTTTCTTATGATGCCACCTTAACCTTGGGGAAAACATGAAAAACAAAAGCAAATCTGTCTTGAGAAACCTCACAGATCCCAGCCATTGCTTTCTGGAATAATCCATGTAATATGCCACTGACCACAGTCCCTGTGATGAGGACGTTACGAATTCCCACCACTCTGAAGTCAGTTGTCCACTTAGTTTTGCAAAGAAAGTTTCTTCCTTGGGGTTTACGTCAGGCTCAGAACTGGGAAAGGGACTGTCCTTCTGGGGAAATTTTATTCTCCTGCAAGTCCTTGTTCAAGTCTCATGCACTGCTGCCCACAGGATCCTGGAAAAATTAGGACCATCTCATGATTGCAGAGCAGTGCTGGCCATGCTTGTCCTTGGCTGGCTCCTGCTCTTTGCTGTAGTACCAAAGCTCATCCCAAAAGCAGTGCACATTCATCATTTGGTGCAACACGTGACATGGTGGCAGTCCATTGGCTCCAAGTGAGAAAACGGTGGGCTTTGCCCTTGAAATCCTGGCTTTGCATCCAAGCATATACATACACACAGAAGGGTGAGGACTTCAGGAGTACAACATTATAGTGGAGACTCCCGGCTTTGAGTTAGCACCTAAATGGAGGTGACATTTGGCCACCATCATACCCAAAGCTGGAGTGCAGAAGAAGCCAGGCAGCTGGGTCACTCGCGGTATACAAACCAGGAGGGTGTGGGTTAATGCTGGGACAACCATAACAAAGCAAATCTCACAGCTGTGGTCACCCGAAGCTTTCCCCAGGGCAACCCACATAAAATTACACTTTTAAAGCGGTCACTTCACCTACCCAGTACCGCCCTGTACCTGGGGGAAGAGACCTGCAATATCCATTTAAAACTCCAAATTGTCAGTGAAAGCAAAGCCTCCCTTCGAGACGAACCTGCCCGATAACGCCGCGCCCGCCGCCCTCCCCGCTCCGCCGGGGCTGGGGACCTTCGCTCGCCCCATCCACCGCCGCCCCCGACCGGGGCGACGCCGCCGCAGGCCCCCGCCTCCCCCCGCGCCCCCCGCCGGCACCGGCCTTCCGCAGCGGGTGTCCCGGGGAGGCGGCCAGCTCCTCTGCGGCGCCGCCGGGGCTCGGTCCGGCCGCGGGGAAGCCCCTCAACCCCGGCGGCGCGGACGGACCGGCGGATCCCGCCCTGGGAACCGACTTCCAGGGGGCCCCGCGGGCGCCCCCCGCCCGGCCGGGTCAAGCGGCGGCGGCCGCAGCCCGCCCCGTCGGCGCGGAGGCACGGCCCCGGCGCCAGCACTCACCTGCCGGCCCCGCCGTCCCGCTGCCGCCCGGCTCCGGCAGCGCCCGCCCTAAATAGCGGCGGCCCCGGCTGGGCTCTCCTGCGCCGCCGCCGCGCGTCCCGCTCCGCTCCGCGCCGCCGCGGGGCCCGGCCGCTCCTCGGCGCCGCGGCGCCGGGCCCGGGCTCTGCCCGTCGGGCCGGAGCGGGCGGCGAGGGGAGCCCCGGGGCGGGCGGGGTCCGCACCGCTCCGCGTTCTCTCCCGCGGAACATGCCCGTGACGGGCTGCGCGGTCAGCGCGGACGCCGGCGTTGGTCCAAGCGATGTGAAGATCGATCGCCCCGCGAGGCGCGGAGGGTGCCTCGAAACGCCACCGACGGCCGGGGCAGCCGCGGGCCGAGCGCTCCGCTGTCGGGCTTGACCTTGCCGCAGGGGACACTCGTGCCCGCGCGCCCCCCCCCCCGCCCCGGCCTCCTGCAGGCGGCCCCGGGAGACCCGTAGCTCTGACTCCAGCCCGCCTGGGAGATCCAGGTAGCGGTTTTTCACTGGTTTTAGTCGCTCACGAGAAATAAAACCGGGAAGCGGTAACTTTGTTCACGCTAGACAGAACATTTATATAAAAGCAATTCAAATAGAGCCAAGGTCTTGAAAGAGCAATGCTGAAGTCACAGCCCCTTTGCAGTATGATGTGGCCTTAAAAAGATTTTAAATTAGCTATCGCCAATCAGCTTTCTCCATTTCCCTCTGGTAGCTAATTTACATATTGGATTATTTTCAAACAAACAACTAATCTCATGATTTTTGAACACTTACTACTGATGATAGCTGGGCTCTGCCATCTACGTCACCTTGTCTCAGTGTGACTGGCTGAAACTCATTAGCTCTCAAAAAGTTTGTGATTCTGAGCATAAGTCTGCTGTACCTGCCCTAAGGTCAGTCTCAGAAGTGCCAAGCTCTCAAAAAATTTTAGAGGGTTTTGTCCCAACTTCAACACCTCAAAGAGCTGGCTATTCCCAGGAACAGCAGCATTTCATCTGTTCTCCATTGCAATTAAGGACATAGAATGTGTTTTTGAACCTGAAGAGGCTGGGTATTGTGTAAGTCATAAAGCTGCAGCCTCACTTAAGAATGAGAGGAAAATAGAGGCTTTTCAAACTGTACCATCATGGTGTGAATCTTATTTACAAAAAAAATATTTCCCCGCAGCATCACTTCACTTCCAGGCTGGGAAAGGACACGTGGTGAAGCTTTTGAGCCTCCAGAATTTCCTAGAGACAGACTGAGACAAGTGTAGCTACAATAGATTTTCTTCGAAAGTCTAGAGAAGATGCCTCTCAGTTTATTTTCCTTCCAAACAATGTGGGTGTTGTTTCGTGGGTGGAAATGTGTTTGGTGTGATACAGTGTTAAAGGAAAGATACTGGCTCTTTTATATCTCCAACTGAGGAATAAATTCCACCCTCAGGGCAATACATCCTTCAGGGAATCTTGCAGAGCTTTGCAGCAGGGAGCGCAGGCTGGTCTCTGGTGTGCGGCCACCCAGCACTGTCTCCTGCTGTTCCTGCAGTCACTCAATGGGAGCAGGGAGCTCACCCGCCGGAGGCTGAGGCCATGGTACTCACAGCACAGGAAAAAAATTTGCTGTAAAGTCATTCTTCTCCCATGCCAGGGCTTTGCAGATGTCAGCTATTTTCAGAAACATTAATTCCATGCAGAAAAAGGAAGTGTCTGGTGGCTTTCCTTAGGCTGACTGGGAAAAACAGAATTTCAAGGTGCAAATTGGTCTTCAGATATTAAAAAAAAAAAATAAAATACATTTTTCATCTCCCTCTGACTTTGATCACCCAGACACTCTCTTGCCTAATAACAGCTGTATCTCATTTCACTCATGCTTTATAAGGTCAAAATCAGTGTTGTATTTAATATCCTGTGTTGAATGTCCTGCTTAGAAAAATAATGCAACTATTCTTTTTTGAGTTATGTTATCTTTTTTTTTTTTTTTTTTTTGGTGGGGTGGGTGCACAGAGAGAATTTGTGTGCATGCCCAGAGACAGTATGAATGGCAGTAAGACAGGCAGATCTACTGATAAAGGAGCCTTTGAAAGGAGTCTACTCTTCTGTTTAACACTGGGGGAAAAAAAATATAGCTGTGTGTCTATAGACTCCTGTGTTGGAGCAGTTGTAGCTGTACATCAGTGTAGCGCAGGGACCTTTGCAACCACTTGGTGCTGTCTGAGGCAGGTCCTTTGGAGAAGATCTGGGCTTTTCCTTGGGCTGAGGGACACAAACTCTTACTAAGTTTCTTCCTTGCATCCATTTATTTGACCTTCACGTGGCTGATTTCATTTTTCCTTTTCAAATTGAGCCCATCTCCGCAGACCTACCTAAGTTTTGCTTCCTATCATGCATGACTCTAAGATTTCTCACCACTGTTTCTCACAGCTTAATAATTCCCTCAGCAGTCTGAGCAAAAGTTATGATGCAGCTGAGCCCTGGGTCCCTGAGACACCGGGAGGAGGTAAAGGTCACAGATATGTACAAGGAGAATTAAACCTCACTGTTCAGGATCTCGAGTGAATGCCCCACAAGTGTTGTTCATTGCTCTAAGGTGATGAAATGCATCTCTTGGGTGTTTGATTTCAAAGGGCTCAGGTTTTTATTCCCTTGCTGCAGAAGAAAGGCTGAAAACTTGAGGTTTTCACTGTGTAGGGAGCAGTTTCCTTCCTTGGTGTAGCTGGAAGGTAATCAAAAACAAAGCGGATGGTTTCCTCCCCAAGGATAGGAGAGTATTGGCCGGCCAGTCCTAGGAGTGAGCCTGGGGTCTTTGTTTCTGAGACCTGCTGTGGTCTGATCTAGCTCAAGATCAAACAAATATATTAGAATACTATTGCTTCCCCTACTGTGACTACCATGACTCCCCAGGGAATTGAGATGATAATTAACTAATTAACTTTTCTAGACACACTAGAGGAGTGTTTTTACCTGTTTGAGCTGACAGGAGGGGTGTCAATAGGTAATGAAGAGCTCTGCAGCACTGTGTATATGCACAAATGAGTCTGTTTCTGGTTTACTTAAAGGCTACTCTGTTATACTGACCACCAGCATCACTTATGCAAATCGAGACAAAATCCCTGAGACTGGAATTATTTTGCTGCCCTGGTTGAAGCTCTCCAAGAGCTGGAAACTGTCGCGGTCACATCTCCCAGTGGATGGTAGGGTCAGCAGACAGAGCAATTCAAGTGAATTCTGGACAGCATGAAAACCACCACCTGAATTCATTCTCCTCCGGAGAAGGAAATGACATTAAAATGGCTATGGCCTGGATGGTGTCCAAGTAAAAATACCTCCTTTCTCATCAGCGGTGTGGCTCCCTGTGGATGCATCACAGTCAGTTCCACTTGCTTATGTGAACAGAGGTAATGCTTTTTCCCTCTGTAAACCTTGCCAAGCCCAGACTAGAGAAGAACAGGAGGGGGCTGATGTAATCCCGAGAACTACAGTAAGTACCTCAAAACTGCTTTTGCTCACTGTTAGACTATGGTCAGAACACTAATACATAGGACCTTCCTAATTTTCAGCCTAGTTTTGCCCATCACTAATTTTCATCTATTTCTTCTGCTGCCAGCAGTGTCCTTCCTTGAGGTTTACCCTTGTGATTAACCAACCGACTCTTTTTTGAGTCAACAAAATATACTGGCTTCTTGTCAAAGAAGTTTACTTTGGCTAAGGAAGGCAGGCGCATCAAGCACCCTCCTTTTGATTCAGAATTTATCTCTGCTCTTTGGTGTTTGATGTCACCCCATTTTTAACATTGAAAACTGAATTAAGGACCCAGACATTCCAAAATAAGAAGCAGCTCAAACTTTTCCTACATGAGTCATTTTCCTCTGAATTCCACGTTTTTGTCACATTCCAAACCTCACAGTTAGATGCTGACATATGGAGTGTTCTTCAGGCACCACTTCTCTACAGAAGGTGTATTTTGGCTTTACAAAGCTTTATTCTCAAACTTGCAAAGGACTATAGCTCAGAGCCCAATCTACGCTTCCTTCTCCTGAGGCTCCTTGCTTTCCTCCCTTTGTATCAGGCAGAGAAATTGCTGAGAAATTGGTACAGTATCAAAATACAAAACCTGTCTTATAATTGCTAAGGTAACTTGTACCAGAGCCTGGAACTGCTTTGCAGCTCCTTTCCCAAAATTGCTACTTGAATCTGTTTGAATTTTCTATTCGATTCAGAAGATGGGTGAGGAAGGCAGGCTGCTTCCAAGAAGTTGTGTTTACTCACTGAAGCTCCATGTGGTCACAGGCCTTATTTACACATTAAAAAAAATAATTCTTTTACAGGTAAACAGTAATTTCCTTCTTCAGGGGAGAGGAAATCTCTATCAGCACCGTTCTTCCACTGATTTAGTGAAGCACTTTTCTGGATGGAGTATGTGGTACTGGCATCAGGGCTGGAGACAACCCACTGGAGAGCATTGAGGCAATCAGGGCACTGGAGCACATTGCTTGAGGGGAGGCTGAAGGACCTGGGCTTGTTCATCTTGGGAAAGATATGGGAAAGTGGGATCTAACTGTAGTCTTCAGCTAACTAATGGGGCTATAGAGAGGAAGCCAGAATCTTCTCATGTGTGAACAGTGAAAGGGCAACAGACACAGGCTGCAGCAAGGGAAATTCCAACTAGACACTAAGGAGAGTGGCAGCTCATCTCACATCTCACTGGAAAATTTCCAATTGTAATAAAGGAGTAAAACAATCAAAGGTATGAATAATCATTACAGCTCTGAAAAGTGTCAGTTAGGAGTGTGGTGAGCACAGAGTGATGCAGATAACTCACTGAGAGATGGAATCAGATACCTGGACTTTGAGGCATGCTGCAAGTGTCCTTACCTGTAACCAGCCTTGGTGATAAACTGCAACACTGCAGTCAGAGGAAGAAGAGCAATAGCACTGCGTGGCATAGCAACAGCTTTGAATGATTCATGACATGAGAGCAGATTCATGAGCGAGCTCCCAGACAGGGTGCCTCTCTTGTGATTTTCAATAACTGCCTCCGCCAGTTGG
Source organism: Numenius arquata (assembly GCF_964106895.1). Lineage (NCBI taxonomy): Eukaryota > Metazoa > Chordata > Aves > Charadriiformes > Scolopacidae > Numenius > Numenius arquata. The sequence continues at coordinate 312,251 of NC_133596.1, forward strand.
TTCCTCTGAGGCCAAGACAACCCACCCCGAAGGTTTCAGTACTGGCTGAAATGAAAAGACATATGTCTTACTGTAAAGGAAGAACTGTTTGTTTTAATCCTGGCCATCTAGTAAAATTCATATAAGCTTTCCCATTTGTCCTGTGGCTGGTGGCCCATGAACAAAACAATACGTCAAGATCTGTAAAACACATCTGGCTGAGGATCCACGCTCTCATGTTCACACTTGAAAAGTGGATATTAAAAAAAGTATTCTAAGTGGTTAGAACCAGGAGCTCTGGTGCTAACCTTGTCACAGATCATAGAATGGATTGGGTTGGAAGGGGCCTTTAAAAACCATCTAGTCCAACCCTCTGCCATGGGCAGGGACATCTTCAACTGGATCAGGTTGCTCAGAGCCCCATCCAACCTGACTGGCATGTTTCCAGGGATGAGGCATCTGCCAGCTCTCTGGCCACCTGGGCCAGTGTCTCACCACTCTCATTATAAAAAATTTGTTCATTATATGTAGTCTAAATCTATGCTTTTTTAGTTTAAAACCATTACCCCTTGATCTAGTAAAGACATTCAGTCTGTCCAATGTCAGTCAAAACAGCCTCATGGAAAAACAGATTTCCGGAAATAAACTTTATTTCATTCTTTAGGGAGATGCTGTGATTAACAGCTCTTATGCTGGCACATCAGTAGTACGCAGCATTTTAATTTTGCGTGTTAGTTGTCCATGGCAGAGCTGCTCACAGTCACATACCCTGGGAGTCTTCCCCAGGTTTCCTAGCCCTCATGCAGCTGGTCTCTCAAGTCTCAGTGTCCAGACTCAACTCCCAAGATATACAGGTTCCTCTTTCCAGGTTAACAGGACTCAGGTGCTTGCCTTCTGGCTGCTCAGAGCCAAAAATCAAGGCAGCAGTCCACAAGGAATGGGGAACAAAGCACTCATGATTAACTGAACTGATATATTATTAATTAAAACTGTCATCAGCTGTAATTGCGACTACTGCTTCCCCTCAGGTAAAACCCACCCAGAAACAGAGCAGCACATCCTTGCACCCCACTGTCAGTGGGACAGACACTGCATTGGGCGTCCAGTGAGTTTCACTCTGAGAAATGTTGAGAACTGATGCAGAGGAGTCCCCAGTGCACGTGCAAGATGTCCACACACAGTCTGGTTATTGCCATATCCATTACTGGCCGGGTCTGGGCTCAGTGCACATGGAGAAATCATCAGTCACAGCATGGAAAAGAAAGGGCTATAAACAGGCTGAGTCAACATTTATTTCTTTTGACAGTGATCTCTGTATACAACAGCCAAGAATCTCGGATTTTGGGCTGACATTCAGCTCTTGATGTTGTGGTGAATTCTCTGTGGAGGAAATGTCCATCTGCCCCAGGTGTCATTAATGTGAATGCTATTGACTGAATATTTCTATTCTTTATTAAAAGTGATTGTGTCTGTTATGTGCCATGCTTCCCTTGCCTTACGGACTATTATGAAATTATGTGTGTGAAGAAGAGAGCAAGATAAAATACTGACTACTGAAGCATAATACACTTTGATTTTATTTACAAAACCACCCACTTGTCCCTGTCAACTCCCATTATGTCCCTAACAATGTGTTTTGCTAAAAGAAAAGCTGTAAGAAAACACAGTCCATGGGAAGTGCATGTTCCATTACTCTACAATAAAGAACTGCAGCACGCAAGACTGTGACAAGGCACATGGGCTAACAGCGGAGATGTCCTCTGTGGTGGTATCTCAGCTCTGCTGTTATTTTCATAAATATCAGAGATTCTGAAATAGGCCCTACATAAGGAAACACACGTTGAATCACAGAATAACTGGACGGAATCCATGGAGGTCTCTAGTCCAAACTCCTGGTCAAAGCTGGGCCATACTGAAAGCTATAGATCACAACCATACCCAGCTAAGATCTGAAAATCTCTGCCAATGGAGATTCATAAAGAGGTAGATTGACAGACTGCCATTTATGATGATAGTAGGGGATGAAAAAGAGGATGAAAGCATTGCCTCCCTGTGGAAGCACTTCCCTTTGATGGCAAACTACCAGTGATCTTGAGGAAAGGCTGAGGGACTTGGGTCTTTTCTTGAGATCTTTCTTCAGATCTCCAGGTCTGGAGAAGAGAAGACTGAGGGGGGGATCTGATCAACGCCTATAAATACTCAAAGGGAGGGTGTCAAGAGGATGGGGCCAGTTTTTTTCAGTGGTGCCCAGTGAGAGGACAAGAGGTAACGGGCACAAACTTGAACATAAGAAATTCTATCTAAACATGAGGAGGAACTTCTTTCCTGTGAGGGTGGCAGAGCCCTGGAAGAGGCTGCACAGAGAGGGTGTGGAGTCTCCTTCTCTGGAGACATTCAAACCCCACCTGGACACGTTCCTGTGCAATCTGCTCTGTGTGGACCTGCTTTGGCAGGGGCTTGGACTGGATGATCTCCAGAGGTCCTTTCCAACCCCATATCATTCTGTGATTTTGTGATCCCAGTGGTCTCACTGGCACATCCCAGAGGAAGGTGTTCTTCCAACAGCACAATGGGCAAGCAGACAGCAAGATGGTTATAGACCATCTTGGTATATGTACCTAGACAGAAGAAGGAGACAAAACAGATCCTGAGGAACAATGCAGGTGAACAAATCAAATTATGATGTCTTCAATGCATGTTTCAATATTATTCACTTAATTGTTTCAGTGGCAAGAAACTGGAGTAGGAAAAAAGGAGAAGGATCAACCTAGGAATGGAAGTTCTGTGATTTTTCTCGTTCATGATTCATCTAGAAGAATCTGGCCTTGGTGATTTTAGTCAGGAGAAAGAGAGAATGTAAAGACAGTGAGTAATTACTCCTGATTTGCAAATTTATAGGTGATTAAAAATTAGAAACCACATCTGGAAAAATAATATTGGGGGAAAAAATGTCTCAAAATAATTTCCATTTTGTGCATTTGTAAAAAAATATTTTTTTCCCAAAATCTCTTATGAAATTTCTGAACATTTGGGTTTCTAAATTTTTGATTGGTTATTTTTTCTGCTTGCTTTTGTTTTGTCCAAAATTTTGAATGAAATTTTGTTACTTTTGGCTTTGTCTTCTTCTCCTCCTTATACTTGGCATTATCTCATTGTGGGTTTTTTGGGGGGGAACTGAATAGTGCAAAAAAGAAACTATCTGTGCTGATCTGAAACCTATTCAAAATTACACTGGATAAAGAAAATTAGAAAAAGGAGAAGATAAAACCCGTCTGATCAGATAGACTCATAAGTCTAGACTCATAAAGATAAGCAGACAGGAAGAAACATCTGGAGGACACTGAACCCTCCTCCCACTCTGAGCAGATTAGATTGCTCAGGGCCTGGTCCAGCTGAGCTTCAAATAAGTAGTCCACACACAACTCCTCTGGGCTCCTGTTCCACTGGTTGACTAGCTCCACAATGAAATTATTTCCTAATATCTCACTGGAATTCCCAGTGTTGCAACTTGTGTCTGTTGCTTCTTGTCCTTTCACTGCACAGTGAGTGCTCGGTAGAGTCTGGCTGTGCCTTCTCCCTTCATTAGGTGCCCGCAGACAACAATCAGATCTTATTTTTCTCTTCTCTTCTCCAGGCTGCACAAACTCAGTTTTGTGAGCCCTTCCTTGTATGTAATATGTTTCAGCCCCCTGATCATCTTGGTGGCTTCGGCTGGACTTGCATCAGTGTATCAGCATCTTACTTGTACTGGGGCAAGACTAGAAACAGGGCTCCAAAGATAGTCTCAAAAGTGCCAAAAAGGGGAAGATTCACTTCCAACTTACTGGCTTCAGAATCACGAAATCATCCTTTGCCTGATTAAGGAAGGGGACACAGTTTCTTTAGCCTCTCTTTTGCTGCCAATGTACTTGGGGAAGCCCATCCTGTTGTTCTGCACGTGCCTCGCTAGTCCCAGCTCCAGCCACAAGGGCTTTGATGCAGTGTGCCAGAGTAGTGGTTTTACAAGTCAACATTAAAAGATATTGCCCTGAATCATGTGTCAGGGTACTGGGGGGGTAAAAGGAAAAAGCACGGAGGACTATGTGAGGTGGAGGGAGCCAAAATCGTTTGGCTTTTCTTTTGGTACCTACTTCCCAGCTTCCAGGCACAGCTTAACCAGACCTGAAGAGGCTGCCTAAGTGGAGAATGTGACTGTCTGAGTAACAGAGCTGCTTAAAGAATTGCAATACTGTTAAGGGAATGCCTGTTAAGGACACTTTATTGAAACTAATTAGTTAGTAATGGTTATACAAAATGTGCAATGGAAAAGCAATAGCTCTCCTGCTTCCCTGGCTCTAGGGATTTACTGACTGCTAATTCCTTTCAAAATCTAACCAAAGCCAACTAAGATACAGATGGCAAAAGACAGCCTGGAAAGCTGCCCCAGAGGATACACTGCAGAAACTGTTTGCTCCAGCAGGAGGTTAAAAATTGTGAGAGACTATTTGTGTGTGGCCCAATGGTCCATTTCAAATAGACCCATTCAGTCAGAGCAATACTCTACGCAAATTTTAGACACCTACATCTTGCCATTCTGAGCTCATTTTGCAGACATAAATGGCTTTGTCCAGTGGGGACTAGGGTGGTTGTTAGGGTCTGTGGCATCATTCATCAGCCTTGGGAACATCTGCCTAAGAATGAAACGAGAGCTTAATGTGGCTGCACAGCTAACATCATCATTTATATCAATGACCCTGTCCTCTGAGTAGTCAGATTGTTCCACACTGCCCAGTGCTGACCGGTGCAGTCAGTGCCAGTCCCACCACCAAAGCACAAGCTCCATCTCCTGGGGCTCCCTGAAGTTCCTCGGCACAAAGACACCTGCCTGCACAGGCGACATGGTCATTCATAACTACATGGCCACATGCAGACTATTCATAGCCCTTGCTTCTTCCCAGAACTGTAGAGCTGGCCAGAGTTTTGCTGGCAGCTGAGGAGGAAATGGTGCTTCCACATCACCAGAAGTCCCATAGAAGAACATGCAACAAAAATAAGGGGCATCAGCCCCCTCGCTTCTTCCAGCTCATGCTTCAAGCCTGTGGGCTGTCTGTGCACGTTCTTAGAAATGTGCCCATAATTAGAATATAAGTCCATCAAAAGCAAAATAAAGGCAAAACATAGGGCCATATGCCCAGCCAGAGTGGGACAAATGTTTGACAGCAGCGACTGTCCCTTTAGTAGGGACAGTAGCCTTCAGGCATGACATTACTACATAGTAGTCAGCCTCTAACTCCACTGGGAAACTACTGGGGCTGTCTGGCAACCAGAGCCCTTGCACCCAGACGTAGGCAGAGCTTTGTTTGGTTCACTGAACAAAGAGACAGTCAAAGCAATCAGGTGGCTTTTATTGTGAGGTGAATGTTGACATAAGGACAACAGGCTACTTATTGAGCTTTTTATGTTATACTTGTATCATACATTAGATAACATCTGAGTCTGGGCTGCTTTCTATTGTTCATGGACATTTTTAAGGTTTTTTTCTTTTACTAGTTCCCTTTTTATAACCGTGGAGCTACTCTCATTTTAATATCATATTGAAATTCTGTGCTTTCAAAATAATTGCTTCACTATCTGACGTCGTCATTAAAGTAAGGTATTTTGGATGTTTCCCCTGGGTCTGATCCAATTTTTTCCTGAGAATTTTAGCAAGCACCCCCAACCATACTGAGACAGTTCACAATGAGCTTTAGTGCTCAAGGAATTTAGTAATTTACATCTTTTAAAATTCTAACAGACAGCTAGAGTAGATAAATGCTTTGCTCATGAAGTTCAACAGATAAAGTCGTCGTTCATTTTTATAGCACTGGATTAAAATACCTCAGAAGCCTTTAAGCATGGCAAAAAGAAAAGAGCTAAGCACTAAAATAACATTTAAATGTCAAATAAAGAAACAGATACTGTTTATTTTGCCTTAGGAATAAAGCTGCTTGGCCCACAGCTCCTCAGACAGGGCTGTGATACCCTGTGGTGGTAGCTGCTGGCTCTGTCCACTCTGAAGAGCAGCCCCCAGGCAGGGCAAAGGGCTATTCCTTTTGGGGAATCCAAAGACACTGGAGAAAACTTTGCTGGAGATGAAGTTGGCCTAAAGAAACAGATACAAAACCAAACCGATTCCAAACCCAGAGCACTCTGTCTGGTCTTCCTGTTCCTAGTTGGGAGATAATCTGCGATTGAACAGGCAGAACTGCCCTGGGGCTGGACTCTGCTAGAGAAAGGTGGGATCAGCACAGAGATTTGGCAAGCACTCGCACTGATCCACGGGTCATGAATTTTCTTCTCTCTGCTCGTCACATGCATGAAAGCAAGGACTGTCTTACGTCTTAAGGATTAAGCGCAAGGGGACCATGATCCAGAATGAGGTCTCCAGGTGCTACTCCCAGAGAACTGCAACTGCTGAGCTGAACTTGGCCCAACAATTCTCCTGATCGCTTGTATGTGAACATTGCCCAGGAGCAAGGTGAAATCCACAAAGCAAATCATAGTGGATAGCAGGTAGACCACTGACAGGTAAATGTCTAAATGATATTTTCTAATTATTACTTCCTTCTTGTATTTGTTGTGCCTGCCCTAACACTTGCATACACAGCAGGTGACTTATCAACAGCAAAATCTGCTGGAAAAGTGAGTTGAAATGGCACTGCAGCTGCCTGGGGGACTCAGATACTCACCCATCACTCCCTCTTTGTGAGAATACTGAGGCTGCAGTCATGCATATTCAATGTCAGTGGGCTTTATGCTATATTCCTAGAAAATGGTCACTTTGAAAACGCTTTAGGTCTTCTGTGATGCAGAAAAGCTCCTTAGCGGTTAACCAGCAGTCTGTAGGTATTTCTGTTCTCACAATGTAAGGTTCCTAGCTCTTGGCAGAGCTTTCTCCCACAGCGAGTCTCCTTACAAGTTGCACAAAGTAAAGAAAATGAGTGGTGCTCTGTTTCCCTCTTTTGATTCCTGCTTCTAGCTAGAAACAGGGCTTACCATCAGTCTTCTTTTTAAAACAAGCACTAGCATGTTGCTAGTTACTGCTCTGTGTAGAGCATCGCTCTCCCTGCTGAGATTTTAAATCATTCTCCTTGCTGCAGGTGGTCACACCCTCTTTGCTTGTTTATCTTTACTTGTTCTGCTCTCCCTTTTTCTAGCTTTCCTCATGAAGCAGGATTCATATCACCTGCTGTAAGCATCTGCATTGCATTGCAGCCATCAGAGTGAGTCACCTGAACACCCTGGAAAGTCAGTGAGAAGTAGCCTCTCTCAGAAAGTGTCTCTCTAGGTCTTCCTTGGGACCTCACCTTCCAGTCAGTTCACTGCTAAGGGGAGCTCTGGACTGGACAAAAACACCAGCTTCATCCACCACTTCTACAGCACAACTGGGGCATCCTCCAGTGTGCCTCTGTTCCCAGCATCTCCCCTGCAGAAGAGCAGAAAAAACAACAGCAACCTTCCTTTGGAGCTCTGCATTTGCACCACCGCTGGGAGCCACGTACCAGTGAGGGGACTCCCCCAGGGTTCCGACCCACCAATCATCCTTTGTATCAGCAAGGGAGGATAGAGCCAGGATTTCTACCTGGAATGGGCTTCTTCCAGTCATTTTGATCCAGATCTACCAGTGAACACTGGCCATGGGAAAACACTGCAAAGCAGCAAGCCTCGACTGAGCGAGGAGGTTAAAGGACAGAGTACCAATATGCTGCTCAGCCTGGAGAGTGGGTGGTGTTTGGCAAGCTGGACTTTCAGCCTCGTCTCTCATCTTCCTTTGCTAGACTCTTATTACATGGTGTAAAAAAAGCCCAGTGCATTGTTCTGTCCTGCTCATGGTTAGAGGAGCCACAGTCTCCTCAGACATAGCCTCTGCTGGTCTTTCCATGGGAAGCAGGAGAATCCCGGTGGAAGTTTCCCTTGGGTGGGGTGAAACTGTGGCCAGCAAAGCGAAGGGAATCCTGGCACATAGAAGCAGATTCCTGGGTGGGGAAGGAATGTTGTATATGAAGAACAGAGCTGGACTGCAGCTCTCATTGAGTTAGAAACTCTGTGATATCTGTGGACATGAGCTCTTTCCTGATGTCATGGTAACACTGGGTTTCCAAATATATGTGACACAGGGACCACAGCTTAAATGGATGCTTTCACAGTATCTGCCACACCAGTCATCTTCTCTGCTGTATTGCTTCCCCACAGAGCCGCCTCTAAACATGAGAGCCGGCTGTGATGCTGACTTTGTCCCTGCCCAGGGAGAGGGCATGGGTAATGAGTGCTGTCACATGGAGTCTCAGCTGGCATTGGGTCTAGAGGCAGACTGGGCTTTCCCATACATCCTCTGCTGTCCCAGACTAAATGTGCTGCTTCTAGTTTCCAGAAAAGTTCATGGAGAGAGGAGAGAAGAGTAGGGAGCAGGAGAACAAGGCACAGTGCAACAGGTTGTGCTTGGACAGAGGTTCCAGGACCTCCTGGGCACAGGAGTCTCCTAGCTACCTTGGCTTCATCGTGTAGTTTTGGGACAGATTCCAGTCCCATAGCAAGAACAATTCATCTGAGAAGAAAGGGATCAGAAGAAAGAGCGAGCCCGCCCACCGGAGGCACTGGGACACACCATCTTGTTGGTCTCTGCTCGCTTGTTCTTACTGCAGGTGTAATTGCTCAGGTGAAAACGTCCTGTCCGCCTCCAGTAGCTGTCCCATGTGTGAGAAGCTGCGTCAAATATTCAGGAGCAATTTGTCAGTTTGGGTTTTCTTCCTGCTGCTGAACCCTCTAATTAACTTCTGCTTCACTGGAACTAGCTGAACCACTGACTTCTGTACCTAGTTACTGTATTTCATACTTTGCATCCAGAATGGAAAGAAAATCATGCTAGTACTATTCAGGCAATTAAAGATACACTGGCTTATGCTTTGCATGCTTTCCATTGCTTCCTCAAAATTTCCAGCACAGACATTTCTTGCTTTAGAGTTAAGAACACACCACAAGCCCAGTTTTGTTGCTCACTGATGAACAGGTATTCAGTAAAAAGCTTTTCTGGTTGTTCACACACAGGAAAGAGCAATGATCCAGGCGAGCTGAAGAGACAGATGTGATGCCTTCCTATTATACGACTCCTCTGAAGGCACTACCTACCAAAAACTTCCTTTGGCTGTCCAAACACAGGGGGAAAGTCTGCTTATTTTTCTATTATCATCCCCAGTACTGTTGGTCCTGGGGGTGTTCCGGGCTTCTCCTTATCACAGGGGTCTTTATTTGGCTTTGCAGTTGAGTAGAGGTTGGGAGAGCTTTGCAGTGAGGAAAGAAATGGTAATAGTGGGAATATCATACAGAAACATTGTAAGGGGAGACTGGGCGCTGGCCACCTGTCCTTCAAAGCCACAAAAAATTAAACTTCTGTAATTATATGATCCCTGCATTTTTAGAGGCTTAAACATGTCTCACAGGGCATTTTGGGTTTAGCTGGAGGTATGAGTGCTTCTCTGCAGAAGAGGGGCTGGTTTGCCTCTACCAGAGGAAAAGCTTTTCTAAATCTCAGCTGACAGCAAAGCAAAACTCCACTCTACAAAGCATTGGGAAATATTCTCTTGAGCTTCTTTGCCAAGCACTTTTTCAGCCTTGCCTACTTTCCGTGTAGGCAGGTACTGACCTACTCTCTCAGGTCAGACTTGCAAATGGATCACTGGAAACAAAAAGTTACTAAGAAAGCAAGTATAAAATGCATCTCCAATCCCTGTTTCACAGTACTTCTCCCTGAGTGTCTGCATTTCTAGGGTGCTTTTCAAGGTTCCTTCCTGGTGAGACCTGGGCTCAGACAGTCAGCCTACCCTGCCAGCCATCCGCTAAATGTGACTCTTTCTAGCAGTTCTGCCTGCAGGACTTTAGGTATTTAGAACAGAACATTTTGACCCTCCCAAGATCCACAGAGCTGCCACCCAGTTCTCCCTGGGGCTTCTGAGTCACCTCTCAGCACCCATGGTGAAAAGCATGCCCCTGTGTTTGGATTCCAAATGGACTGGGATGGAAAACAGGCAACTCTCACTCAGGCCTAACCTCCAAGGAGGCACACATCTTCACGCATTTCTTTTGTTTCATGGTTTCTCTTGATGAAACCTGCAGAATCTGAACAAGGTGTGCAAATAAGACTACAAATAACCAGCTTGCTGTTCATTTAGACACTCAAGTAAATGGACCTGTAAGCTTGTAATAACAGGTCAGGGAGTTAAGGACCTTTGGGAATTGCTTTGTCAGCATCCTCTTCTCCTGAAATAAATTTTTTATACCTATAGCAGAGATTCTGGCATAGTCATGCAGAAACCACAGCCTGCAACGAGCTGTGCCCTTGCCGGAATCCTGCTCTGTTTCAAGGAATCACAGTTCCAGACAGATGTTTTCCAGGACATGAAATTGCACAGAGCGCTACCCAAGAGGAATGGCGATGTATCGTTGGGGTGGGGAACTCCAGAGGTATTCTCAGCTTCAGTTTCTTTGAAATTTATGGATGTGTGAACAAGGGAAGAGCCAAGACAATCTTGCTGTTAGACAAGAGCTGTGCTTCCATGTTAAGTGTGTCAGGTTGGCTTTGCTGAGCAGGCAGGGTTCTGTCACTTCAGATGTGTTAAAGAAAACGGAAGCTATGGGGACAGACAGATTATGCCATCAGCTGTAGAAATCATCTGTGCTTGCCTAAGAAAACTTTCCTCTGAGGAGCAATTAGCAAGAAAATGCAAACCAGTCTGTTTTGTGTTACGTGATCGTTGGAACTATAATAAGACTTAACAAAGCATGTAAATGACAGTGCAAATAACTGACAGGTCTCTGCTGCATCAGATGCTGCTGCAGTGAAAGCAGCATTCCCACAATGATAAAGCACATTGCAAGACTTTTGTGAGACAAGTGATGTTATTCTGTATTTCACTGAATATCTAATAAGCTTTTGCATTTGCAGTTCTTGATGTTTACCCTAAGTATTTTCTCCTTGATGTGATTTGTCAACATCTAGAGGAAGACATCTTCAATGAGCAAAGCAAATATCCTTCTGAAAGAAGAAAGGGGCTACTCTTCCAGGCTGGATCTCTGGGAGATCCAGGTGGATATCAAGCAGCACAAATCACGGTTCTTAGCAAAAAGCTGTTGCTTGAGCAGCAGAAGCCCCTCATGATTGTGAACTTCTCTGTAGTCCTTTGAAGAGGACAAGCTGCCAGAGAAGCGAAGGACAGCATGGAATGGGTCTGCTGTTCCTTGTCCAGCCAACACAGTGTTAGAGATAGCTAAGGGGTGAAGTAACTGGTAACCACTGAAAATAGGATATTTAGCTGAAAGCAATTCCTCCATGAGAGGACAGATCTTAATTTTTGTACTGACCATCTGTAGCAGAGCTGGAAAAAAATTGTTCCACAATTACAGCTTCTTTTCTTGTCTATAGATAACACTTTGAAAATATTGGGGGGGGGGAAGGGGAGGAAGAAGAGATGTACTGCTGTGACAGTGCATCTATATTAATAAATAGTTTCTTCTGGGATATAAACATTTTTCTCTTTTAAAAAAGTCCAGAAAAATGATCTGTGACAAACTCAGATGGACTCCAAAGCTGGACAACATTATTTGAAAAAAATGGTAAAAATGAGAGATGATTAATTCAAGGCAGAGAGTTAAAAAAAAGAAGAATGCACGTCTGAAAAGGCAAAAATTCATCTCTCTCACTCTTTAAAAACCTTCTCTCTATCTCACTTTCCAGTGATCCCACCGTCATGCCATGCTTCACTGGGAGAAGGTGGAAAGCCAACAATTTGTTATAACTCCTCTGCCAGAGCAGTTACAGTCTGTACTTTTTGTCTAGAAGCTGCTACGCCATGGCAGAGTCCCTCCGCAACCACAGACCACCCTTCTGGGTGCACTTGGCACAACCTCCACCTGAACCTGCTTCTGCCCCTGCTTCTGCACCTCAGTCTTCCTGAACAAGGCCAGAACAAGCCACTTCCAGTCTGGAGAGTATCCTGCAAGGATCACTTTCCCAGGACAAATTTTTCTTTTCCTTGCTGGCAGAAGGGTTCAAAGCTGCTTCCCAAAGAACAAAACCCACTTGCCTCACAAGCAGTGGAGAGAGCTCAGCCCTTTCTGAGCAGCCACTAACACAGCATGTGAATTACTGAGAGCAACATCAGTAGCACAGCTGTCGCCCTGGGAGGACAGATGAGAGATCTGAATCATCAGCTGGAAAGACTCATCTCTCTCCAGTGTCTTAGCTAACTTAAGCACTGCAGTCAAGTATCAGAGCAAATCCAGCCATAGAGGTACTTGCTTTTGGCACAAGTGGTCCTTATACTGTCCCTGATAGTAACCCTGCGAAGCAGGGCAAGAGAAGGTCTCACCAGAGCTAGCCGCAGGCATCCAAGAGCTAGTTGTCTCTGTTTTAGCTAGTCTTCTGGGCTTGCTTTATTGTCAGCAAAAGCAAATATATATGAGGGGGTTACTCGGACATTCAAAAACAGTCAACTGAGCAACTTTCAGGAGGATGAGGTTGATCTGTCCCTCTGGTAATCAAGAGCATTAGACTTAGGTAGTAATTAGCCATATAGTGTTACATGAGATTAATCCTACCTGCTTTAGGAAATGTGAGAAGCAGATTCCATAAAGAATCATGTGATACACTTCTGTTGAAATGATGCCTTATATCAAGACATTTACTCCACTTGACTTTGGAGTGACAAGCCATGAAGGCTTGATATATTTCATGGGGTTTCCTCCATGAGCAGATAGGAAAAAGAATTTTTGCATGCCAGGTTTTCAGGATATCATTCTTCTGCACACACTCCCTAGGCTGTGTCGGAGCCTCACTCCCACAAAACTCTTTCTGATTCACTCTCCTGCCAACGGGGTGTGAATATTTCCTATGCAGTGCAAACATGTTCCTGCAACAAGCCCATCCCATCCTTTGCTCTGACAGAGGGTAAAAAAACGGATGATCAGCTCAAGTTAAATGTCAAAATCAAGCATCTCACTCTAAAACCATCAGGCTGTGAACCTGGTAGAGAAGTAAATGAGAAGGCGGCATAGCTGTGATTGCTTCCCATAGCTCTGATTCCATGAAGAATTTCATTCTGGTCATCTGGCAGGTCCAGATGCCAAAGTATCCTGCACCATGGAGGCAAGTCAGAGTTAGATGTAACAGACCATCCAAACCAGAGCTCTGGAGGTGCACCCTGCAGCTGCTGTACAGGTACTTTCCCAGGAGAGCCTTATTGTTTAAATGGCAATTACTTATTTCCTGTAAAACCACTTGTACTCTTTTTATTTTGGAGCCTCTTCAAAGAAGGCTTTTAACCAGAAAAAGTTGGGTTTGCCTGGAATGCAATTCCTAAACCATTGTGGGGCTTCATTGATCCTGTCCCTCATATTGATGAATGGTGACTCTTTATTTATAAATGCAATACTGGAGTCCATCAATATCCATGGGGTATCCAAAAGGACATCTTGATCTAGTTGGGGCTGCAAAGATGATTAGGGGCCTAGAACATTTCTCTTACAAGGAAAGGCTGAGGGACTTGGGTCTTTTCAGTCTGGAGAGGAGAAGACTGAGGGGGGATCTGATCAATGCCTATAAATAATTAAAGGATGGGTGTCAGGAGGATGGGGCCAGTTTTTTTTCAGTGGTGCCCAGTGAGAGGACAAGAGGTAACGGGCACAAACTTGAACATAAGAAATTCTATCTAAACATGAGGAGGAACTTCTTTCCTGTGAGGGTGGCAGAGCCCTGGAAGAGGCTGCACAGAGAGGTGGTGGAGTCTCCTTCTCTGGAGACATTCAAACCCCGCCTGGACACGTTCCTGTGGAACCTGCTCTGGGCGACCCTGCTCTGGCAGGGGGTTGGACTGGATGATCTCCAGAGGTCCTTTCCAACCCCATATCATTCTGTCATTCTGTGATTTTGTTAGTATTGTTATGTAAAAACTAACGAGAGGTGCAGTTCTTGATGCAGAAGGGGACTTCTCACTGCAGCAACAGGAGGTGAACAAGCTTGAAGCAAGAGCTTGTGGTGGAGGGACATCTGCCACTGAGTCCACCCCCCCTGGAGACACCCATGCTTCGCACCAGGCAAGGACTATGCATCAGCTCTTTTCCAGAAGAAAACATGTAAAGTACCAATAATAGGACAGACATCGATATTTTCCGAAGGCTGTGTCTCCACAGCTTTTTTGGACATTCCTGATATCTGCCCCTGTGATAGCATACCATCCTATCTCCACAGTCCCACTGCTCAGCAAAGTGGGACAAAGTGGGCTGTGTCCCACCAGCACTTTCTGTGTTGCACACCTAGTAGGCCCCCTTCTGCAGTCACATGAAGCCCACCTTATTGGTTCTACTTGCCCTGTCATGCTAATATCCCACCCACATTTCAGCAGGGATTTCCTCTTACAGGAGATAGGTCATCTAATCCTGCCTAAATATCTACAAGGGGGATCTTTGCCTCATCTAGACCTATGCTATGCTTCTTTTGCCACCAGTGGAAATCTAGCCACTGGATCTGGAGGATGAGTCCTACAGAAACAGATAGCTGAGGTATGAGAGGTGAATCACATCCCAACTCTGCATGTTTCTTTCTCTGCCTATGAAGGATGCCCAGGATGGCTGCCTGCGCTGCAAGTGTTTCTGCTGTGGTTATGTGAAGTTAGATGATGTGCCTGTCACTGGGAGGAGGCAGTAGTGGGACTAGCTGACATTGGTCCCCAAGACTGTGTGCAAGATGCTTTCCCCTGGCTCTGCAGTAGCAGCAGGTCCTGCCTGGACCAGGGGTGACAGGGAAGCACAGGAAAAAACTGGTCACACTGCATCAAAGCTGACCCATGTCCTCTAGGCTCCATGCTGGTAAGTCTGCCATGGCACAGTGTAGTCTGGGCTTCAAGTACCAAGTGGGCTCATTTCACACCTTTACAAGGGAATTGTCAGAGTAAATCATTTGAGGTCCTTGTAGTTACAGGTTAGAAACAGACCACACAGATCTAATCATTGGTGTTGGGACACCCTGGAAATTCCCATTTTAAGACACTCTGGCTGAAGTGCTAGTGGGCTCAAGCCAAAAGGTTAAAATAGAAACTTTAATTACCTGCCTTAAATATGGAAAAAATGAAGCATAAGAGGACGTAGTAGACTTAAAAAATCTCAATGTGAGAGACTTTAGCTGCAAAAGATGTCGGAGTGTAGGAAATAAAATAAAATTTGCCTGGCATTTATATGGCCAGAGACCACTTGGTGATGTGCAGCATCCATTGCTTTAGAGAACTGTGCTCCACCTGATTTAAATTGCTCCCTATTCCCAGAGTTCATCAGAGGATGTCTGAGAGGAAAAGTGGGATTTTCACCTCTGTGAAAGACAGCTGCAAGTAGAAATATGCAGCTGGTAGGCGTGGAATTGTCCTTGTCCTATCCCAAGAGCTGTTGGTGACTCGGTGGGGAATTTGTACTGCTTTAATGCAGGGGAAAAGGCCCACTGATGAATGAGGTGGGCACCCTAGTGGGCACCCTAGTGGTGGAAGACACAGAGAAGGCGGAGTTACTGAATGCCGCCTTTGCTTTGGTCTTCACTGCTAGTGCTGTCCCTCATGAATCCCAGACCCTGGAGACAAGGGGAAAAGTCTGGAGAGAGGAAGATTTTCCCTCTGTAGAGGAGGACTGGGTTAGAGACCACTTGGCCAAACTGGATATCCATAAGTCCATGGGCCCTGATGGGATGCACCTGCGAGTGCTAAGAGAACTGTCAGATATTATTGCTGGACCACTCTCCATCACCTTCGAAAGGTCATGGAGAACAGGAGAAGTATCTGAGGACTGGAGGAGGGCAAATATCACTCCAGTCTTCAGAAAGGGCAAGATGGAGGACCCGGGAAACTACAGGCCAGTTAGTCTCACCTCAGTCCCTGGGAATTTCACTGAATTTCACTGACTTTTTAGAGTTGGAAGGGACCATAAAGATCATCTAGTCCAACTCCCCTGCTGAAGCAGGATTGCCCAGAGCATGTCAGAGCATGTTACTCAGGATTGCATCCAGGCAGGTCTTGAAAATCTCCAAAGAAGAGGACTCCACAACCTCCCTGGGCAGCCTGTTCCAGGGCTCTGTCACTCTCACCGTAAAGAAGTTTTTTCTCATTTGAGTGGAACCTCCTATGTTCCAGCTTGTGCCCGTTGCCCCTTGTCCTCTCACTGGCAACCACTGAAAAGAGTCTGGCTCCCTCCTCCTTCAACCCACCCTTTAGATACTTATAGGCATTGATAAGGTCTCCCCTCAGCCTTCTCTTCTCCAGGCTAAAGAGTCCCAGCTCTCTCAGGCTTTCTTCATAAGGGAGATGCTCCAATCCCTTAATCATCCTCGTTGGCCTTTGCTGGACTCTTTCCAGTAGTTCCCTATCCCTCTTGAATTGGGGAGCCCAGAACTGGATGCAGTATTCCAGTTGTGGCCTCACCAGTGCAGAGTAGAGGGGGAGACTGACTTCCCTTGACCTAGTAGCCACACTCTTCCCTATGCAGCCCAGGATTCCATTGGCCTTCCTGGCCACAAGAGCACACTTCTTGCTCATTGTCATTTTGCTGTCTACCAGGACCCCCAGATCTTTCTCTTCAGAACTTGACTCCAGCAGGTCCACACCTAACCTGTATTGGTGCCTAACATTCTTCTTCCCCAGGTGCAGGACCCTACACTGTTCCCTGTTGAACATCATTAGGTTCTTCCTTGCCCAGCTCTCCAGCCTGTCCAGGTCTCGCTGGATGGCAGCACAGCCCTCTGGGGTGTCAGCCACCCCTCCCAGTTTGGTATCATCAGCAAACTTGCTAAGGATACACTCGGTCCCCTCATCCAGGTTGCTGACGAATATGTTGAACAGGACTGGACCAAGTATTGACCCCTGGGGACACGACTGGTTACAGGCCTCCAGCTTGAACCTGCTCCATTAATCATTACCGTTTCGGTCCTGTCACACAGCCAGTTCTCAATCCACCTCACTGTCCCCTCATCCAGCCCATACTTCCTTAGTTTCCCAATGAGGATGTTATGGGAGACAGTGTCAAAAGCCTTGCTGAAGTCAAGGTAGATGACATCTGCTGCCCTCCCCTCATCCAACCAACCAGTTATAGCATCGTAGAAAGCTATCAGATTGGTCAAACATGATTTACCCTTGGTAAACCCATGTTGCCCACTTGGGAAGGTAATGGAGTGACTCGTTCTAGATGTCATCTCCAAACACGTTGAAGAAAAGGAAGTTATTGGAAGTGGTCAACATGGAGTTACCAAGGGTAAATCGTGCTTGACCAATCTATAGCCTTCTATGATGTTGTAACCAGTTGGCTGGATGAGGGGAGAGGAGCAGGTGTCATCTGCCTTGACTTCAGCAAGGCTTTTGACACTGTCTCCCATAACATCCTCATTAGGAAACTGAGGAAATGTGGGCTAGATGAGGGGACAGTGAGGTGGATTGAGAGCTGTCTGTGTGACAGAACTCAGAGGGTTGTGATTAATGGAGCAGGGTTGAGTTGGAGGCCTGTAACCAGCAGTGTCCCCCAGGGGCCAACACCCGGCCCAGTCTTGTTCGACATATTCATCAATGACCTGGACAAGGGGACAGAGTGTATCCTCAGCAAGTTTGCTGATGATACCAAACTGGGAGGACTGGCTGACACGCCAGAGGACTGTGCTGCCATCCAGCATGACCTGGACAGGCTGGAGAGCTGGGCAGAGAAGAACCTAATGATGTTCAACAAGGGCAAGTGTAGGGTCCTGCACCTGGGGAGGAAGAATGCCAGGCACCAATATAGGTTAGGGGTGGACCTGCTGGAAAGCAGTTCTGAGGAGAAGGGTCTGGGGTTCCTGGTGGATGGTAAATTATCCATGAGCCAGCAATGTGCCCTTGTGGCCAAGAGGGCCAATGGAATCCTGGGCTGCGTAGAGAAGAGTGTGGCCAGTAGGTGGAGGGAGGTCATTCTCCCCCTCTACTCTGCCCTGGTGAGGCCACAACTGGAATACTGCCTCCAGTTCTGGGCTCCCCAGTTCAAGAGAGACGGAACTACTGGAGAGAGTCCAGCGTAGGGCAACAAAGATGATTAAGGGATTGGAGCATCTCCCTTACGAGGAAAGGCTGAGAGAGCTGGGGCTCTTTAGCCTGGAGAAGAGAAGGCTGAGGGGAGACCTTATTCATGCTTACAAGTATCTAAAGGGTGGGTTGAAGGAGGATGGAGCTGGACTCTTTTCAGTGGTTCCCAGAGACAGGACGAGGGGCAACGGGCACAAGCTGAAACATGGGAAGTTCCATTCAAATAGGAGGAAGAACTTCTTTCTGGTGAGGGTGCCAGAGCCCTGGAACAGGCTGCCCAGGGAGGGTGTGGAGTCCTCTTCTCTGGAGATTTTCAAGACTCACCTTGATGCCGTCCTAAGTGATGTGCTCTGGGCAATCCTTCTTTAGCAGAGGAGTTGGACTAGGTGATCTCTAGAGGTCCCTTCCAACTCCAACAATTCCGTGATTCACTGAATATTGCTGAGAACCCATTTATTCTTTCCCTGTACTTGCGCAGTCTCCTTCCTACTGTTAAATGAAAAGATGGAGATGACTGCATCTGTTTTATTAAAAATACATTGACCTTAAGCTTCTAATTATACAATGACCAATTTACAGAAATGTCGTATTTTAAACACTCTTCATTATGCCAGAAAAAATCATTTTTCAAAGGCAGTTCTAACTGCATTTTTTTGTCAGTGGGAGAAGTGCAAGCCAACGTTTTGTCAAATGTGCTAAACTTCATGAGGAGGGAGCTGCTGTAACTATATAGCTATATAACTATAGCTATAACAGAGGATATTGTTTGAGGAAGGGCTGGTGTGGAGATGGCTCTGGCATATGAGCAATGAGAGATGGCAATGCTTTTGGTAAGAACTACCATGGAAAAAAAACCCATACAAAGCAAATGCCTTGTATTCCTCCCAGTGCAACCCCTTAGGACTTCAGTTGAAACCTGAATGACCAATTCATTACAGTTTTCTTTTGTTATTTGTTTATGAATTGCAGATTTACAGAATAATACAGGTGATAAGTGATTTCTGGGGATCATCTGGGGGGCCAACCTCCCCTAAAGCAGGTCCAGCTTTGAAGTTCGATTAATTTTGAAATTAAATCAGATTGCTGAGGGCCTTGCACATTTAATATATTCAAGAATGGAGCCTCCAAAACGTCACTGGGCTCCTTTTCCAGTGCTTGACACACACACCCCACCACCTCCAACTGTAGAAACATTTGTATTTAGAAACCTGGAGGTGATCGTTCATATCCCTCTAACAGCCTAAGCAGGCAAGTTCCAGCTTATTGCCTGGAATAGGAATAGGAAAGTTTGCACTGGCACTTGAATAGGACTGGAAATAGGACTGGAAAGTTTGCAAGGCACTTGAAGTAGTTAATGAGATCAAAGCCTCCTGTTCCTTTAAAGCCTGTGAAAAACCCAATCAAACAAACAGCCTTTTTTTCGCATGTTTTGGAGCATTTTTCAGCAGAAACCAGGTGGCATGCATCCAAATTATCAGAGCGAGTTTTCTTCGGCAGAACATGTTAGCCTGCACTTCTTGCTGTGTTCTCTGGAGATGCCTGATGCAGCCTGTGTGCTCTGACTCACCCCCTGGAAGAGGCTGGGGAAGCTCTCATAGCGAGCTGATTTGCAAGCTGCTTCACTTCTTTAATTTATTCTGTCTTCCTGTGAGCATGTTTGTATGCAAGATATGATGTCTTTGATATGAGATCCAGCTTTATCAGAGCTCTGCTGTGGCAGAGAACATTCCAGATGACCAGATAAAGTCAGATTCTGGCATGTTACTCTTAGTGGCACTGAATGCTTCGCACCCAGTGAGAGAGGCCCGTCTGTCTAGCAATATAGGAGCAGATGGACATTTTGTAGCTTAGGCAGATCCAGTCACTCTCAAATCATGTTTGCAGACTCTGGGGTTCGTAGATCTAACCGTGTGCATGGGATCAAAGCCCAGGGTGGCTCCCACGTGATCTGGTTGATGGAGGTGTCATGGGAGCAGAGCAGTGAGCTGGGAGTTGAAGCAGGCTATGCGACAGATTTTGCTGGAGCCAGTGGTGCTGGTCCATCTCCTGGGATAGTATCACCTTTTGGAAGAGTCACAAGACCATGCGACATCCATGTTGGCCCAGCTGCAGTATTTGTTTGCACAAGGTCCAGAGCAATTCCCAGTCCACCAGCCAGCAGGGAGAGGTGGGCAGCACCTGCCAAGGTTGGCCGAGAGGATGAGGTGGCTGGTGGAAGTGTGCCACAGAGTCTCCCCTGCCATGTGACATCTCCTTGGGCCTCTCTGTCCATCCCTGCCTGCTGCCCATTGGCTCTGGTTCTGTTCCCCGCTCGGCACTGGGGTCACTTGTGCCATGGCTTGTTTCACGCTTGGGACAGTCCATCCTCTCTTTCTACTGAACTTTTCACTAAGCGTAGCCTTTGGGAGCTACATCCCTTCCCTGTCCTGTTTTTCTTCAACACCATGACTTAATTCTGCAGGCTCTACCACCGTGGATCAGAGTTATTCATCACAAATAGGGGGAATTGTGATTCAGGTGCAGGCAGAAGATGGGAATGCAAGGTCAGTTGCAGAGGAACCCTTAAGACTGACCTGTCTGTGAACATGAGGTTTCTTCTGGTTGTTTGAAGAAGACTTCATCTACTTCATCTTGATCAGGAGGTCTATGGCAGATAGACATTATAACAGCACCCATATTGGTCTGCCCACTAAACCTGATCCATAAGCTCTCAACTGGCTCCTGACACATCCTCAAGCAGAGCTCCCTGCATTCCTGCTGCTCTCACATAAAGGGCAACCCCCTCCTCGCCTTCTGGCCTATCCTGCCTATAGAGGTTGTAGCCATCCATTGCAGTACTCCAGTCATATGAGCCATCCCACCATGTCTCCATGATCACAAGAGGTCGTAGCCCTGTAACTGTAGGCACTCTTCTGATTCCACTCCTTTGATCCCTGTGCTGCATGCATTAGCATAGAACTGTTCCAGAGAGTCACCCAAGTGTGCTGGTTCCCCAGTACAGGCATGAGAGCTTTATATATAGACCTCGATGGGTTTTTCCAAGTACTCATTTTTTATAGAATGTTTGCTTGACATTGAATACTTCCAGGTCTGACTGAACTGATAATCCTTTTCCCTCAGAAAGCTTCAGGTTTGTTTTGCTTCTGTGTATGCTGGGTTTCTTTGTTTATAAACTGATATTTTCAATCTTAGCCTTGTCCCAAGCCCACACTTAGAAAATCAACTCAGCTGTTTGGAAACTCCGTGAACTACATGTGCTTGGGAGTGATGATGCAAGTATTTTAACAAAGCAATGTGTTAGAGACAAGGAGAACAGGAAGATAAACAAGGTACTCTGTCATGAGCAGCTGCTCATCTTCCAAAACATAGCTGTAGCACTTAAAGCCTTTTTTTTTTCCATCTTTTGATTATGAAACTGTTTGGAGAAATAGCTGCTCCCCGCATCTTGCAGAATCACCCTACTCATCATGGGTGACAAGCTATGTGATTGCCTATAGCAGATAGCAAGACCTTCTCAACTTCTCTGAACCTGTATTGTAAAATTCCCAGTAGTCCTTCTGGATGTTCCAAAGACCCACTCTCTAGTTTGAATTGCTCAACGCAAGGGACTACACTCAGCCTTTGCTATCTCAGGAATGATTCTCAGATAACACCTGCTCTTCTTCAGGTGGGAGACTGGCAACCCAAAGCCAATTAGGTTAGGGTGATCACTTGCCTCAGCAATTTCAAAAGCCTGATTTGTCCTTTGATATTAGAGCTTTAAAACTTTCTCACCTTTATTTTAAGAGACATGACTCCAAATATTACAAAACAAAAATCAAAAATTGGGTTTTAAGCTCTTTTGAGTAGTCTAGTGCGACTCTGATGGTGGATGGTGAGGACATCTGGTGAGGACATCTCACAAAACTGAACTTGGCCAAATAGGTGGCAGATGAAGTGCAAATAAATCCAAGGGAATTCATCTAGAGAAAAATAGTCTAGACCATATTTACACGATGCAGAGATAGAAACAGATAGTTATGACTCAGGAGACTGATGTTGGGAACATCAATGATGCCATCAATTCAGTGTGCAGTAGCAGTGAAAAAAACCCAATAAAACCTTGAGCATCATTAGGAAGGGCATTGAAGATAGGACAAGGGACATCATCATGCCCTGTATAAAGCCTCGTTGCACCCTCATTTCAATGCCTACACCTTGCAGTTCAGGTCTGCACACTAAACAGGAACAGAGAAAGGCAAAAACGGTCTAGAGAAGGGAGCAGTTGCCTTCCAAGGAAAGGCTAAAAAGCCTGGGACTCTTCAGTTTGAAGAGGGAAATGCTGAGGAAGGTAGTGTGATCAATGTGTACAGAATTCCTGAAGGCAAGGGACATGCTGAAGGCGGAACTGCTCACCCAGTCCTGCCATACGAGGACTGAAGGCACTCAGAAACTCCGTGCTGTAAAACTGCCGAGAAATGGTATATGCGGCTGGTCGGGAGCTGCCAACCGCGGCCGGCTCAGGAGTGAGCAGGCAAAGTGGTGGGAAACAGGTCTGTGAGTGGCTGTGGAGGAGGCAGGTGTGTCCCCTCTGTGGTCCCACACTCGCGGCCGCTGGCAGGGCGTGCGGGGTGGGGAGAGGGGCCAGGCTCCCCCAGTCCCTGCCGCTGGCGCTGCTGGTGGTGCTGGTGGAGCCAGCACTGGGCTGGGCGAGACAGAGCATCCGTCTGACCTAGTGGGGTGCTTCCAATGTTCTTACATTTTGGGCTTTCCCACTGGTCCCATTCATTTTCCAGCTCTCCACAAGAAAGTATATCTTCTACTCCTCTCATGGGTCTTTTGGTAGAGACTGCCTCAGTCACAGGCTTACATCTGCCGGATCCTGCAGGTCTGAAGCACCTACGCAGTACAACCAAGGTGTCATTCCAGGAGCATTGTATTTGGCAGCAATGCCAGTGCAGGCAACACCACCCTCTCCCTTGGTTGCACCAAAAATCCAGATTAAAACTAACCATTGAAGAAATCACTCAGTCCACCTTATTGCATGACTGCACTATACCAGCATTTTAGAAAAGGTAGTGTGGTCATTTGTGTGAATGGCTGAAAGGGAAAAGCTACTTAAAACTTGATGACCACTGGAGTGCTTATGAAATTTGGCATTAAAAATACTATTTATAAAATATGTTTCTTATTTAAAATTATAATTAGGGTGATTAGATTTTATATTTTACATGGTAGTCCATTAATTACATTTTATATGCAGACTAAATCCTAAGGCCACAAGAAGACATACTTGGGAAGTTTTTGGTGCAGAAATTTTATAAAGGAAAATATTCAACATTTGCTTAGAAAAAATAGGTTTCTGTAAAAACTGACTCGGTGTCCAGTGCAAGTAATTAAAGTGAAAGGGCTAAATAGCCCCAGAATACAAAGCTGAATATTTATTAAGGTTGAGAAAAATACACCAGGTTTACTCAAAAGCTTAAAATCTCCTTTAAATTTCTACTTTGCTTCTATCTGGGTTGTATTTTCTATCAGATGCTTGGATTGGCCACACAGTCAGAAATGTACTTTTGCGTGATGAGATCTAGGTGATGGTGACCCACAGAGGGTTATGCAGGGTTAGATGTAGACACATTTTTGGGCAACAATTGTATTGGCTCTTCTCTCCTGTGGGAGGCAGCCACTGTGGGAACCAGACATGAGCATGAGTCTAGGAGAAAAGATGACTGTAACGCAGACTATATTTGTCACAGTGAGTATGACACATTTAGGTTTTCTATACATAGGGTGGATGAACTTTTCTTTACAGATCCAAACGCTGCCTCACAGGGTTCTTTTCTGCCAGAAATCTGCTGTGCAAGACTCAACACTTACTGACACTTGGGAGTTAAGCAGCAAGATTTTCACTGCCAAATGTCTCTCTTGGAGACCTGTGGATACCTTTGGCCTGATCCCGACTGTGAATGGAGCTGTATCCCTCTGAGTGCTTTGGCTTCTCTCACCCAGCCTAAACCTGCTCCAGAGGTGCTCAGTGACCACATTCTGGGAGGGTGCATGTTTTGGCAGTGGGCAGGTCATCTCAACTGAGCCAAACTTGGCTGCCAGGTGGGATTGCGATCCCTACTTTCTCAACCAGTAATTCACCCAGACTGGAAATGCTGGGAAAGAGTGACAAGATGAAGAGAGAATCAGTGGTCATTTTTACCAGGTGCTGCCTTCACCCAGCCCCAAGTATCACACCGTCCCTGGAACAAGGGCCAAGGTAGAAATGAGAAGATTAGCAGCAGGCACATACGAACAGTTGTGTCTGGTGCATGCTCCTTCTGTGGATTAAAGAGCAATATACCTCAATGCACAGGGCTGTAGGGAGAGGACCAATTTGGAGAAACAGAGAAGCTCTCAAGTACAGAGACCCTCCTGGGATTTCTAGATGCAGCTCTATGTAGCCCATGGGGGTAAGCTGCGTATTACTCTTTAGAGATCCTCTCACTTTCAAGGTTAAGCCTAAAGACACACCATTTGATCTGTATGGCTGGGGCAACACTGCTGTAAATAGATTTCTCCACCTTTCTCTGAAACATCTGCTCCTGCACAGGAGGGAGTGCAGATATTCTAGTTTCAGCAGCATGGAAAAACAGAAATGTTTCTTTTGGGACCAACGGAAAAGACTCTGTTTGACCTGAAATACAGTATTTGCCTTCTGCAGGAGTGGTGGGGCAGGAAGGATGCACAGGTGGAGGGGAGTTATTTGCCCATTTTTTGTTGACACAATTTGCTTTCCACTTAGATTGATTTTTAATTAGAAGCATCATTTTAATGCAAAAAATGGGGAAAAAAGCCATTGTTCCAAAAATGCCAAAAAGATGCTTCTGTTTCACAATCTCAGAAAGGAAGCCCTTGTCATGCTGAGGCTCTGTTCCAAAGTAACCATTTATCTCTGTTTCAGAAGCTGTAAGAATTTTCTGCTTAATTTTCCATTTCGAGTGTAGAGTTTGAGCCCTGATGCAAGGGAAACAGCACAAGTTCAAACTACCATGGTGGGAAAGGAAAGTCCCTGTAACACAACTCTATCACTGCCCGAAATGGGGTGCCTTGGAGCACTTCTACACACAGAACAGGAGACCACAAGATTTGCTCTGTGCCATCCATGAGAAGAATCTGCTGTCAGAAACACAAGAGGCCTGTACCTGTAGAGATTTACCCTCCGGCCACAGGAGACCAGCACAAGAGGTGTTGCATGAATGATCTCTTGGTGTGCAGGAAAGGTGTTCAGAAAGACAAGACAAGCAGCATCTGCAGGACTGCCAGTGTGGGGCAGGGAATCTTCTCTGCCTGGCTGGAGTGACAGCTCCCGGACTCCAGATCATCACCAACTCTCCCAGATGATCTGATAAACTTTCTAGTGTAGCCAAGAAATAGCTGCTATTTCCCAGCCCTGCCATGGAATCCCACAAGCGCAGGGCTCCTACCCAGGATATTGGATATACTGGCTCCGATTTTCCTGTTGCTGAATGATATGGTTTTCTTGTATTGGAGACTGATGACAAAATGCAGCTTGAGATCTTTTGGGGGAGGGGATTTTTATTTTGTTTAGATTTTGAAGTTGACTCTCCATAATCTCACTCTCACATCCATGCTCACAGGCACCAAGACATTTCTGTTACAAATCTTTAAACCAGGATGTATTTCACAGCTGCCCAGACCCAACTTTTTCAATCTTGCTGGTCTGTTTACATTTCACTCATCCCCAAAGGGGATGAGCCTCTTATCCAGGTTGAAAAGGACAGTGATCCACTACTGGTGTTGCCAGTAGGTCTTCAGAGGAGTTTTGCTATTTGCTTCAAAGCAGCCTTTACCCTTTGTGCCACTGTTTATCATGTGTCTCTAATAGATGATGACAGGTGACTTACATGCACTTGGTCCTGGAACAACTATTTACACATTCCAGCAAGTTTTGCCTTCCTATAAGTGAAAAGCAAGACTGTCATCTGTCTGCTGTGTTCCTTTATCACTTCTGTTTACAGCTGCCTCTTTTAAAGCCTCAGCATGTAGCCTATGAGCAGAGCTGCCAGTTAATAAAATTGCTAGGGCAACTCTGTGTTTTCTTAGCATAAGGTAAATCAGCTGAAGAAGGCAGAGGCAAAAGAGTATCATACGAAATGAAGAATTGAATAGAGGGAAAAACTGCAGTGCTGGAGGCTGTAGGATCCTAAAGTGCT
Source organism: Numenius arquata (assembly GCF_964106895.1). Classification (NCBI taxonomy): domain Eukaryota; kingdom Metazoa; phylum Chordata; class Aves; order Charadriiformes; family Scolopacidae; genus Numenius; species Numenius arquata. The sequence goes on from NC_133596.1 coordinate 338,517, forward strand.
TCTACCCAGAACATCTCAGGGAGGTGTTATCAGCTAACTCTGATGGGTTTTCTTTGGACCTGGCTGGAGACTGACCTGCCGCTCGAACCTGGGTGAAACTCCATTGTGGTTATTCTGGGGATGACATCCAAGCTGCCCCCAAAGGTGGGAATTGGTGCTACCTTCCTTTGCAAGGCACTGTTCATCTGATACGTAGGGCTCTATGGAAAAACTGATGTCCTATTTAGCCACTCACTGCCTCCATCGGCAAACAGTCATATTCCTTCCTGGAAGCATAGACACCCTCCTACTCCTCTTTGCATGCAAATCTTCCTATTCACATCCTCACTAAGTCAATATATTGCACTTGACTCTCAGAAAATAGGATGCTAGATAGCCTGACAGTGTCCTGGTGGAGTGGTTTTTTTCTTCTTGGGACGTTACTCAGGGGAGGTCTCAAATGGCTTCAGTTGGTGACATGGATTTTCTGTGGAAAGATATCTCATCTGGAGCATTTTGATAATAGAAGTTACAGTTAAATATATACTTTTAAATTTAGGCTGAAGATTGTAGAATCAGAAATCACCAATTTTGGCTTGGATACGTGAAAGGCTTCTTCTGTCATTTGAGTGAGTAGACACATAGATAAACTGGCCTCTCAAGAGGTCCCAACTGGAAAAACTCCCAAGTAAGCTGTTACATGGAATCATAGACTCATAGAATCATAGAATGGTTAGAGTTGGAAGGGATCTTAAAGATCATCAAGTTCTAACCCCTTTGCCATGGGCAGGGACACCTCCACTAGAGCAGGTTGCTCAAAGCCCCATCCAGCCTGGCCTTAAACACTTCCAGGGATGGGGCATCCACAACTTCTCTGGGCAACTTGCTCCAGTGCCTCACCGCCCTCACAATAAAGAATTTCTTTTTGTTATCTAATCTAAATCTCCCCTCTTCCAATTTAAAACTGTTACCCCTTGTCCTGTCACTACACTTCCTGACAAAGAGTCCCTCTCCGGCTCTCCTGTAGGCTCCCTTCAGATATTGGAAGGCTGCTATGAGGTCTCCCCAGAGCCTTCTCTTCTCCAGGCTGAACAACCCCAGCTCTCTCAGCCTGTCTTCATAGGAGAGGTGCTCCATCCTTCTGATCGTCTTCGTGGCCCTCCACTGGACCCGTTCCAACAGGTCCATGTCCTTTCTATGTTGAGGACTCCAGAGCTGGACACAGTACTCCAGGTGGTGTCTCACGAGAGCAGAGTAGAGGGGTAGAATCACCTCCCGCAACCTGCTGGCCACACTTCTTTTGATGCAGCCCAGGATGCGGTTGGCTTTCTGGGCTGCCAGCGTGCACTGCCAGCTCTTGTTGAGCTTCTCATCCATGAGCACTCCCAAGTCCTTCTCCTCAGGGATGCTCTCCAGCCATTCCCCGCCCGACCTGTGTTTGTGCCTGGGATTGCCACATCCCAGGTACAGGACCCTGCACTTAGCTTGGTTGAACTTCATGCAATTTGCACAAGCCCACCTCTCAAGCCTGTCCAGATCCCTCTGGATGGCATCCCTTCCCTCCAGTGTGTTGACCACACCACCAAGCTTGGTGTCGTCGGCAAACTTGCTGAGGGTGCACTCTATCCCACTGTCCATGTCTCCGACAAAGATGTTAAATAGCACTTGTCCCAGTACTGACCCATGAGGAACACCACTCGTCACTGGCCGCCACTTGGACATTGAGCCATTGACCACAACCCTTTGAGTGCGGCCAGCCATCCAGTTGCTTATCCACCAAGTGGTCCATCCATCGAACCCATGACTTTCCAATTTTGAGACCAGGATGTCATGCGGGACAGTGTCAAATGCTTTGAATAAGTTCAAGTAGATGACATCTGTTGCTCTGTCCTTGTCCACCAAGTCTGTGGCAGTATCGTAAAAGGCCACCAAATGGTCTCTTCCAGCTCTTTCTGTCCTATGTTATCCCATGACTCCATGATCTACTAAACAATCCTTTACAGTTTGTGGAATAAACTGACAGACATTTTTGCTAGTGTTTCAAATGGAATCCTGAATTTTCAGCATCCAAGTACTCATTAAAGCCAGCTAAATGAGTGGTTTTTGTGAGTATTAACATCAGCAAAACAGGAACATTGGAACTTTGCAAGGGGAAAATGGAAAAGGACACAAAAAGCCAAACACAAGCGCTCAAGTGAGAATGTACTGTTTTCATATAAAGTAGCACTCAGAGTTGGTCTTAAACAGCATTTTCCACACATTAACCAGTGGCACCCAGGCAGCATTTCTGGAGCTCATCATCCCTGAAGCACTTTTCGAGGCAGTCCTCTCCCTTGGACTAAGGTTGTGATGTGATGAGTCAGAAAGGCCAGCTGATCATGCCACCACCACAGACACTTCCTCTGTCTTTGCATCGATACAGGTGTTGGTCTGCTCCTACCAAGGGAGGAGCCCTGTCAGTTAGCCTGCTTGCCCTGGCTCCCCAGGGGTGGGAAGAGCAGCAGTGCTGAGGGAGAGTAGCCCAGCTCCGCTCAGTGGCACCCTCTCTGTAGCGTTAAGGAGCGTCTGGAGCTGGAACTCCAGCTGGTAGCTGCTGGAACATTTCCTGACATTATAAGTTTAAGAGCACGTCCAAAGACCCATGTCAAGGTTGCAGGGAGAGGAGGTCCCTGCTTCTCACTGGGAGTTTGAGAGGTGAATAACATCCTGAATCCCAAACCCCAGTGCTTTAGCCTCAGCCCATCCTTCAGTCAAATGTTCCCACAAAGACTGCATCGCTAATTATGTAGTCCTGACATGCTACACTACTAATAATAGGTATTGTCAGTAAAAAGGAGAAACCAATTGAACTGAATATTGGCAGATGATGGGAGAGAGTGAACTCTGCTGTCCCAGGTGTACTGCTGGTGTGAGAGAGAAAAGCATGCCATCATGGGACTCAGTACCTGAGTCACCTTAGGAGACTGTCTTGATTAGCACTGAAGCTGTTGTCACTTGTCAGAAGAAGAGGATAGAGTGTAGAAATGCTGGTCTTACCATTAATTAATGTGACTCCAAGTACCATTGTCCCTCATGAATTGTGAATAATTAGTGCATGTGCTAATGCCATCATCCCTGATGACATGAGGGGCTCAAATGCATTTTATTGCTGTGTCTTTCCTTGTTTCATGAAACAGCTAAATTTCACCTGAGGGCATGTGTGACCGTCTTCCACAGCTTGCTGCTTAGTCCTGCTGCATTTCCACTGGCAGAGCATGCTGAACCCAAGTACATGTCAGCATTACAACACAGAGCAGTGCAAACATGCAGCGTGGGACATGCAGTGCAGTATGGCTCTGAGTGACAAAATAAGCATCCTTCCAACTTTGATCTGGCTTCCTCAACATTGGGGAGAACATTTGATGGTCAGGACATTTGCCACTTGCATGATGGCTGACCATTTTATGTTCAACACGGAGAGCCTGCTAAAGTAAAGGAACGACACTTGGCACAAGTTGCACTGCTTACTTTGATGGAAAGGCATAACTCCTTCACTCAGGTCCCTTGATAAATCCCTCAGATTACGAGTAGAAGCACAAGACCTCCATTAAGTCTCCATGCAGTTGATTTGCTCAGCCAGCTTTGTGACCCATAATCCTGGCTTGCGTCTTACATAATTTTTATTACATTATTCCTGGTTTGAAAGGGTAGGTTTAATAATTTTCCCAAGCATGTAAAAAAATTCAGAAGTTACTTTGCTACTGCTTGGGCCTCTTCCCCAGAAGTATCTTGTCATAGGTACCATAAAATTTACTTTGGGAGAAAGGAAGGGTTTATAAACAAGGTGAGAAAACCTCCTGGTGCTGCAGAGTAACTGGACATAATTCCAGGGAGTCACGCTGAGAAACACTGCCAGAGCACATCACAATTCAGAGCGACAGGTGATGAAAACAGCACTTGAGTTTAATTGGCTGTGGGTGCAGAAGTGACAATTCTGAAGATCTGCAATGGAGAAAAATTGTCTACTCACATGTAGGTTGTTAGGGTAGTTTTCTGCCAAAAAAAAAAAAAAAAAGAAAAAGGAGCTTTGTTCTCAACTATGTCTCAAAATCAAATTATGGAATTTCTAGTAGAAGAACAGAGAACAAAATGTAAGTGATGACACGTCACCACCTCTTGTGAGCACACACCTTCTATGCTGGCTGCAGTTCTGGTACTCCTATTTTAAGTGGGTACTAGGTCTTTGAAATGAAGGACAAAAGATCAGATAGAGAATAGTTTTTGCAGTCGGAGGAGAATAAACAGACAAGGAGCCATCATATTAAAAGAAAGAGTAGAAGACCAAGCATGCAGAGAAGACAAAGGGAAACAATTAGCTTCTCTCACAATTCAAAGACTAGAGGACTTCCAGTAAAGTTGTTAATGGGCTTAAAATCAGAAATGGGATACTTTGTCAATGTAGCTGTTGTTGTGGTTTGGCCTCAGACGGCAACAAAGAACGACACAGCCGCTCTCTCGGCCTCCCCAGCTGTGAGGGGAGAATCAGAAGAAAACAGCAAAACTCGTGGGTTGGGACAAAGGCATATATACACATAGGTACATATATATCCATACAGATATAATGTCCTTATTCTATGGGCCATCCCGCTAAAACGTCCCTTGAGGACATCCATGACTTTGGGTTCCATCTATCAGAACAGTTTCTCAGGGCAGGCAAGATGGTGTGTGGTGCTGGGCTGTCTGGTGCTGGTGTCGCTGCTGGTGTACCCGGTGCAGCTCATGCCCACAGTCTGTGAGTTGAAGATGTCGGTCTTGATAAAGTTGCTGGGCGCTAGCTGCTGAAGTTAGTACCGATCCCTTCACCACTGCACTTTACTCATTTTTTCATCAGAGTCCATCTGTCGTTAGTTTGGGTGATTTTTTTCTATAGTACAACCAATAACAATTATAGAAATGAGGATATACAGTGGCAGGGTTATTTAACAATTAACATTATGCAATTTGATTCATTGGCTATTCTCACCCAGAACCAAATCCCCATGAAGTACACATTGAAATTCCCCATCCTTCTGCATCACCCACCAAGTGCTCCCAGGTCCTTGAGCAAAGGCAATCCCACAGAGGGGTTTGCCTTTGCCTGAGGCAGGACTAACCCAGATGGTCTTTCCTAACATATTCTTCGTGTGCACTGCGGGGACTTTGTCTACTTCTACAGCACATGGAAGTTTTGATTGGGCAGGGCCAGCTCAGTTGGTAGATCCCCCAGTGTTAACTAGCCAGATGGCCTTCGCTAAATGTCTATCCCAATGTTTTAAAGTCCCACTGCTTAATGCTCTCAGTGTAGTTTTTAACAGTCCATTGTACTGTTCTATCTTCCCACAGGCTGGTGTGTGATGGGGGTTGTGATAGACCCACTCAATGTCATTCTCTTTGGCTCAGGTGTCTGAGACTGCTGTGGAATTGAGTCCCGTTGTCTGACTCAATTCTCTCTGGGGTGCCATGTTGCCCCAGGACTTGCTTTTCAAGGCCCAGGATGGTGTTCTGGGCAGTGGCGTGGGGCACAGGGTATGTTTCCAGCCATTCAATGGTTGCTTCCACCATTGTGAGCACATGGCGCTTGCCTTGATGGGTTTGTGGGTGTGTGATATCATCAATCTGCAAGACCTCCCCATATTTATATTTCAGCCGTCGTCCTCCATACCAGAGACGCTTTAATCGCTTGGCTTGCTTGATTGCAGTATGTCTCACATTCATGGAAGACCTGTGCAATAGTGTCCATTGTCAAGCCCACTCCTCAGTTACGAGCGCATCTCTATGTGGAATCTCTTCCTTGATGGACTGAGGTGTCATGGGCCCATCAAGCTATGACTAATTCACCCTTATGTTGCGAGTCCAGATCCACCTGAGCCTCTTCAATCTTAGTAGCCCGATCCACCTGCTGGTTGTTCTGATGTTCCTTAGTGGCCTGGCTCTTGGCCATCTACATGGTGTACTTTCACAGATTCTCTGTCCAGGCAGCAATATCTTGCCACAGTTCAGCAGCCCAGATTGGTTTGCCTCTGCGCTGCCAGTTGCTCTGCTTCCACTGCCGTAACCATCCCCAGAAAGCATTTGCCACCATCCATGACTCAGTACAGAGATAAAGTACCAGCCATTTCTCTTGCTTGGCAATGTCTAAAGCCAGCTGGATGGCTTTCACCTCTGCAAAATGGCTTGATTTACCTTGTCCTTCAGTAGATTCTGCAACTTGTCTTGTAGGACTCCACACGGCAGCCTTCCACTTTCGATGCTTTCCCACAATCCGGCAGAACCCATCAGTGAACAGGGCACATCTAATTTTCTGTAGTTTATTATACGGCGGGGCCTCTTCCGCACGCATCACCTTCTCCTCTGGTGACATTCCAAAATCCTTGCCTTCTGGCCAGTCCATGATCACTTCCAGAATTCTGGGTGACTGGGCTTTCCCACTCAAGTTCACTGCATGATCAGTGCAATCCACTTACTCCATGTAGCATCTGTTGCATGACATGGTAAGAACCCTTTCTTTGAACATCCAACCCAGCACTGGCAGTGGAGGTGCTAAGAGGACCTGTGCTTCTGCATCAGCCACTTCTGGAGCAGCTTGAACCCCTTCATGTGCTGCTAATATCTCATTCTCTGTTGGAGTACAGTGGGCTTCGGATCCTCTGTATCCCCGACTTCAAAACCATAGGGGTCGACCGCATGTCTCCCTTGGCGCTTTCTGCCAGAGGCTCCAGGTAGGGCTGTTCTGCCTGGGTGTAATGTAGAGCACATCACCTTGTCCTGCCCAGACTGGCCCCAGAGCTACTGCATGGACTATTTATTGTTTAATTTTTTTCAAAATTTTGTTGTTGCGTAAGACCCCATTTAAAATAATAATTCTTCTGCGTCACTTGATATAGAGGGCTTACCAGCAGACTGTAATCTGAGATATGCAGCCTTCAAAAACCCACAATGCCTAAGAAAGCTTGTGTTTCCTTTTTACTAGTTGATGGAGACATAGCTGTTATTTTGCTGATCACATCCATTGGGATCTTGCCATTTTATTCTTAAAAACTGGATCTCCTGTGCAGGTTCCATGCACAGTCATGGTGGCGATTGGCACCTGTTGTTCTTCAGCCTTCAACAGCCTCAAAACAGAAGGGTCCTCCAAGAGACCAGGCAAGGTAGACAACTGTTTAACTTCCTCCATCTCCAAGGCAGCTATGCCAAAAGCCCACCAGTGCCCTTTCGGGTCCTTAAAATACCCTCTCCTGAGGAAATCTATACCAAGGATGCATGGATCATCCTGTCCAACCTCCTGCCAGAGCAGGGTCGCACAGAATCATGTCCGGGCAGGGTTTGAACGTCTCTAGAGAAGGAGACTCCAGACCCTCTCTGGGCAGCCTGTTCCAGGGCTCTGCCACCCTCACAGGAAAGAACTTTTTTCTCATATTGAGATGGTATTTCCTGTGTTCCACCTTGTGCCCGTTGCCCCTTGTCCTGTCACTGGGAACCACTGAGAGGAGTCTAACAACTCAACACTAGCTATAGGTCCTCAACCATACTTGTTTTTTTCTTTGACCATGTCTGTTCAGGAGAGAGCCCATCAAGCTGAGGCAACAGGACATTTGCTGACTTTGCTGCCAAGTGAAAATGAAGTATCACCATTTTTTGCTAGTCTCAAAGTCTGTGAATTACAGAGGCCTTGATTAGAGTTAGCTCTTAGGGCTCAGTCTCTGAAGTTGGGTTTTTGAGACATGCATGATTGATTTTCCACGTCCTGCTGTGCTGTTTAAGGGGAAGAGCGAGGTATTTGCTGAAGGCTGGAAAATGCTAGAAAGGTGATTATAACAAGGCAGGCTTGGTAAGTCAAGACTTGCCACTTCAAGCTGTTCTAAAGACTAACCATCAGCTAGTCATAAGGCATTATCTTTTTCCAGCCTGGCAGCAGAACAAGTACTTATGTTGTACAAAATGAACAGGCAGCATCACAGAGAGTACATTATGAGCAGTTACTGGAGGTTTTTAATTCATCTAACAGCATGACCAACACAGGATCTTAACTTTTTTTATGGAACCAAGGCTTTTGGCTGAAACACCAGGCATTTTCTCTCCTTAAAATCCACCTTGCTGGCAATCTGTTAAGCAAACAGGATTCTATAAAGTTATATCTGATTTTTCTGCATACAGGAATGGACTAGTTTCTTCCTCCCACAGGAAATGAAAGAGAATATTTTGAGACAAGAAGATGAAGGCTAGACCATGAGCGAGATCGAAGACGAGATGAAACCATGAATATCCTGTGCAGCAGTGCCAGTGGAAAGAACAATGTCATGCAGCAATTAGGAAAATCAGCCACAGTTCCTCTTGTGCTTCAAGAGAGCCATCACAGCCCTGTGAATAACAGTGCACCAAAAAGGGAGAGAGCAGCAGCTGGATCATAGTTCTTCTTTTGAGTACATTAGACGAGTAAGCAGAAAAAGCCTGAGCTACCTTACCTAAAGGACAAAGATGACTTAAAACTCATGGGTTTGAGCTCATGGGTTTAAGCTCAAAACTTGTGTGTTTGTAGCTCATAAATAAATTTACACTAGAAATCAAAAGTGCCCTTCCATGAGATCAGTGAATGCCAAGAATCACTTCACCACAAGGTAGAGAGGAAAAGCAGCACAGCTGGATCAAGGGTATGAGAGGAGGAGGATGTGCACTGTCATCTATGAGCTCTGGGATTGAATGGTTGATCCTGGAGATCTCTTGCACTGCTACTTTTTGATGAGAAGTGTGATGAACCAGATTTGAAAACTGCCCTCAAAAGATCCATCTCAAAACCACCAGCAGAGATCACTGCTTTGGAAATTTCTTTTGGGTGATAGTTCCTCTGTACCATCCTAGATACATCTCCCAGTCCAGTGAATAACACTGACAAAAGTGTCTGGACGGATGAGCACAATCCGTATATTTCAATGACTAGACATGAGCAACAGTTTCATATGTTCAAAATGTGTTAAAAATATTGAGAAAACTGATAGGCAATTTTTCCAGTAGTCCTACTAAAACCTTGATTAATTTTCCTATAGTTCTAGAATATTTAAGCATTATCCTTTTTCCTACATCTCTAGGGTGATGCAAATCATTTTAACTGCAGAAAAAATCCACCCTGATTTACCCTACCTGAGCACTTAGAACCTGGTGTTAACCCATGCCTGGTCATGGGCAGCTTTAGCTTTAAACCTTTGTTCACTACCCTGTGGGAAGCAACAGCTCTAGTATGAGACAGAAGACAGTGGAGCAGAGACCAGTAGAAGGTGGTATAGCTATGCTGACAATCTCACTCAAGCTATTAAAACTTTTGACTTGCTTTTGACAAGAATCTGCCAAGAAGAAGAAGAGCACACACTGATGGGCTCACCGTGGTGCGACCAAAGCAGCCATCCTGAGAACAGACATTCCTATTTGAGATGTTGTCATCAAACTCTGCTAAAGTGGACCAGGAAGGAAAGCTCTGTATGCTTTAATATATGGCTGAGGGCTTCATATGCCTAATATAGAGTATTTTGTATTTTGCAGATTGTCTAGCAACCTCTGTCTCCTGCAACATACTGATGTCATCCATAGGCAGAGAACTTCAGTGTTCCCAGACAAACAACTGATTTATGAAGAGGAAAGCTTCAAAGCTCAGCTTGAATATGCTAATATCAAAAATAAAGTCTACTCCTCTTCTGTGAGAAAGTGACAGGTTTTCTTATTGCCTTCATAGAAGGATACTCTGCAAGAACACCGATTGTAAAAGGAGCTGACCAACAAGCTCTGAGAGATCAGGAAAAATTCTCTTAGCAGAAGATAAATGGAAAACTACTATTTCAAACAGGAATTATAAAGACTGTGGAAATCAATTCTGCTAGGAGATGAGGAGATCTTCTGTCTTTTCTGAGATGGAAAAAATTGAAATCCTCTCATGAAGAAAAGGAGAGTACAACCTCTCCTGAAGACCTGGGCTATTAAGCATTTGTAGGAATTCAGCCCATTATTATTTTTTAATTAGTTACAAATACTTCAAAATCAAACACTTTGAGTCAACTGGAATATTTTTTGGTCAGCCCAAAGAGTCTGTTTCTGAATTCCACATTTTTATCATCATTTTAGATTAACTTCTCTGATGACTTCCTGGCACTCCAAAGCTTCCAGCTTTGCCAAAGGAAATACAAATAGAATGAAGCATAAATCTGTTAAGCTCTAATTTCAATGTAGTGATCTAAATTCTTATTTTTAAATTATTTGAAACACCAAGCAATGTTTCATACATAGAGTGTGTTCCTGCATTGTTTCTCGTGGCAGTAGAGACATCTCAATTAACTTTGTCCTCCTTTAGACTTTTAGGACCCTTTTTTTTGCTTGCTTTGGGAGTTCCAGTGTACAGAATTTGCTTTTAGTTCTGCACTGATAAAAACATTTCAAGAAAGACAGGAAAAGAAAACTGGAGCCCTCAAATGGAGCCAAACAGTCTTACTGAATGTAAAGCTCATTCATTAATCACTAAAAACATGCCATGGGTACAAGGAGTCCAAAATGCTTCACGCAGGTGGGCGAGTCTCATGATGTGCTGAGAAGAGAACTGATTTCTTGTTCTCCCTGCTGAGAAAACAGAGAGGCATTTGGAGCCAAATCCAGAGCATACTGCAGCGCTGGTGCCAGGAACCATCTTCGATGGGTCAAGGATTCCTTCTGGCTCTCTGAGCACTACTGGTGGTGTTACCAGGAATGTGGTATGGTTGACTCTGGAAATTCTATACATGGTCGCTTGCTTTTTCTGCCCCATGCCTTTAGTTAATATAACCATGAGAGCATCCTCCCTTGGAAAACTCCCTAACTATGAAAGTAATCTTCTAAATATGTATCCTGTAAAAAAATAGCCTCTAAACACGTCAGAAGACTGGAAATATTTACCCACATATCTTACCTACGTCTTGGTGCAGAGCCTCAAGGACCCTCCATCCAATCTTATGGTGCTGCTTCTCCAAAATAATCTTGTGACCTTTTTGTTGGACTTTACCACCGCATTAACAATAGGAGTAAACTCCTGGCACAGCATCATCCCAGACAAGATCCACCTGAACACTCAGCACAAGGGGACACAAAGACACTTCCAGAGGATCACTAATGATGAAGGAGAAAGATGACCTTGGAGGCACTGATGAAGGTCACAGGTCTGGGAAGGAGGTGGAGTTCTTGGTGTCTGCTGAGTGGTGGTAGAGGATACTGGGGGGGCTAGAGGTGGTGAGGGGCTAAGGACCCATACCAGGTGAGGGGAGGTTTAAGCCTTGGTGCATGCAGCCAGGGTGCCCTTGGAGTCTGCTCACTGCTTCAAGGCAACAGCCTGAGGGGTGTCATGGGGGTAAAACCCATGGCAGGGGGAGGTCCCTGTAGGAAGATTAACTCCTGAGTGTGGATGCAGGAGGAAGAAGGGAAGTGGTGGTAGGAAAGAGGGGCGAGACCTCAGGGACATCTGACCAACAAAGTTTCCCAAGCATGTGAGAAGGATAAAGACAACTCCCTAGGAACCCATTCTCCACTACTTCTTGGCCAGGAACCTCCACCCAAAAGGGGACTAGCAAGGAGAAAGGGCAGTGGCCCATGTCTGCAACACAGGTACAGCCACTGTGGTGAACTGTGGTTTTCATTTGTGGTCCCTGCATCCTCCTGCCACCTTAGGAGACAATGATGCATCCTGAAGTCCAGTCAGTGAGGTCCCTTCCTGGGTCTACCTGTATTAAGTGGGCTTGGTGTTCAGCTGTCTCTGGAGATTGAATTGAACAAGGGTGACTGTTAAGGAAGACTGATTCTGAAACGGAATTTCCCTCCCTCTTTTTCTCCCTGCCCATGGCAGGACAGCCTCATGCGTTTTCAGGGCAGGATTGGCACTTTACAAGGAAAGAACGACTTGTGGATGCCAAAAGGGGTGAAATATCAGAGGGATTCACAGACGTGTGGTTGTAACTGTGTGATGGAAATTAAGTTGGGGGAGCTGCTCTGCTGTCAGTGATGGAAGGGTTATGGGGGCTGATGAAAAAGAACAGATAATTGCACTCAGGGGAAACGAGGGACAAAATCACAGGAAAAGAAACTGCACAACGATATAATCATAGAATATCTCAAGTTGGAAGGGACCTATAAGGATCAATGTGTCTCCCTTTTTAAGATGTAATGAGCCTCCTCTATAGGGAGAAGGAGAAGAAAAACATGAATAGCAAAGGCCAAGATTGGAAGGAGGGGGCCCCCGCTTTCCCTTCCGCTCCCTGAAGCATTTTGCTGTGCAGTTGGGTGAAAGCCAGAGAGGTCCTGGCAGGCAGGTGGGCAACCCTGCTCTACAGTGTTGGCAGGTGAGCTGTAAGTCCTTAAGTCCCACCACATCCTGTCCTGTACAGCTCCTTGGAGAAGGTAACCAGGATGATAAGGGTGTTTCCTGCAGTAACAGTCATGAAAATGATGTTGAATCACTGTGGTAGGATCCATCTCCCTCTAGATATCAGTGGTGGACACTCCTGTTGTTGCCAGCAGCCCCGGTGTCCAGAGGAAGCAGGCAGCAGGCAGTGCTATCCCATCTCTTGTGCTTCCCGTTCATGCAGAAATCCCCAACATTTCCATTTCATCTCCCAGTAACTTCAGGAGAAAACCCAGAATGAAGGCATCTCTCTTTTTTCTTCCCATACCACGTCCCATCTGCTGCCCATCTGCTGCCAACTGCATTTGGCAGAGAGAACATCTCAGGGAAATTAGCTTTTGGCTGAACCTTACACATACACTGTTTGGTTTTACGGTAAGTATCCTCTGTATGGAGTTCACTAAAACTCTTGTTAAAGCCAAAAATTAATAATGAAGCTGGGAAAGATGAACATTTGTAGAGGAAATGCAAGGTGGGCAAGGAGCTCACCCACAAGAGTTCAGTAAAGGTGGAAATGGAAGTGACAGGCTGGAAACCTAGCATTACTGTTCAGTGGTCTATGTGGGGAACCATCACTTTTGATACACTCCTTTGAAGCATTTCCCTTCAGTGCCTGCCAGTGGACAGACTGAGGAAGAGCTCTTCTGGATCCTGCCCAAGGTGGGAATGGGAAGACTTGGAAAAGGAGAAATCCAGGATCACTACGGAGATGGTCAGCTAAGGGCACAGCCTGAGAGTGAAGGGGAGTTCTCAGGAAATTCCAGACTTTAATGGACTCTGCCTTACCCAGCTACATTTAGCCTTTTCAGTTGACTAGATAGTCTTTTCAGTTGACTAGATACATTTGAGAAATGTCTTCCTCCTAAATGGGACAATCTGAAATACATGCAAAACTCTACCTTGAAAAGGCATCAAAATACATCTTGAGTCACACAGGTCTGTATAGGGGACATAATGGAAAATGATGCATATTATACTGCATGAAAAAGTGGAGCTAGGCTATACAGAACAATCAGATGATCTGGATTGCTCACTCTTATATTCGCCTTAGCACATACATTTTGCCAATCTGTTAACACCTTATTGTGCTGTCTCATTCCATTTCATCCTTTTCCAGCCCATACTCCTTCTGCATTGTAGAGGATGTGTTGCCTTTGGAGATTACATGTCTCTCCTAAGCCTAATTTCTTTTGAAGTCAAAGGGACTGACTGCACTAGTGAAAGCTAGCACTGAAAAATAGTCCTTCTTTCATAAGAGAGCCTTTGCAAACTCTCTCATCCACCCCAATTTGGGCACTAGATGCCACCTGGCTAGGAGTCTTGACTAGCCTTTTTCAGGGTTGCACTTTGTACATGGCCCATTTGTATGCAGAACTATCAAGGAGCTTCATAGGGCTGGGTGACTGGTCATTGCAGCCTCATATTTGAGTGGTGCAGTTACGCTTCTCACAGAGCTTCAACTTCCTCATCACAGAGCATTAAAGTGTACCTGAAATATAATTTTTCTCCAATTCAGGACTTCAGATCCCTACCAAACTGAATTATGCTATGCTGCTTCCTATGCCTTCTTTCCTCTTGCAGTTATCACCTGCCATCAAGGCACAATGGATTTTTTGATGCCATATATATCCAAATTATTTTGGGTTTAATAAAGGACAAGCCATACACCTGGATTGCCTATGCTTATAGGATTTTGATCTTGTAATATAATCACAGAAAGGCTTAGGCTGGTGGGGATCTCTGGAGGTCACCTCATACAACCTCCTTATCCAAGCAGGGTTAATTTCAAAGCTAAAGCAGATCTAGCAGGCTTTGTCAAGTTTTGGAAATCTCCAAGGATGGAGACTCTACCATCTCTGGGCACCTCCTCCAGTGCTTGATGAGCTCTTGGTTAACAATTTTTTTTCTGCCATGCAAATCACAGTTTCCCTCGTTGCAATATGTATGACCTGCCTCTTGTCCTTTTGCTCTGCACCTGTGAGATGAATCTGGCTTCAGCTTCATTATGACCTTCCTTTCAGATAGATGAAGATATGAATTTGATCATCCCTAACATCATCTCTTCACTGGGTTGAAGAAGACCAGTTCTTTCAGTGTTTTCTTGTACATCGTGTGCCTTCATTCCTGATCATCTCCGTTATAGTATCCAGTTTGTCAGACCTCCCTTGCCCTGGGGAACCCCGAGGTGGTCACAATGCTGAGATGTGTCTCAGAGGTGCTGAGTTAAGGGGATGAATCTCTTCCCTAGACCTCTGGATGTTTTCTTGCTCATACATCTTCACCACACGAACACACTTCTGTTGAACTTTTTGTCCACCAAGTCTTTTTAGAGTGCTGCTCCCTAAGCACTTGTCCCCCATCTCTCCTGGCTGTGTGGGACTATTCCATCCCAGGGACAGGAGCAGGCATTTGCCTGTGTTGAACTTTGTAAGATCCCTGCCGACCCTTTCCTACAGCTTATTGAGATATCTCTAAATGGTAGCTGTCTTTCCCAGGACTGACTGCACCACTTTTGAAACATTCCTGAGATACTGGCCTGACTTCTGAGATTTAAGTCCATATTAACACAGGAGTTTTTGGTTTACAAACCCACTTTATCCGCAAGTAATTATACAGATGGTCATCATCTCTGAAAACAGTGGAGTCAGTCATCTGCTCTGATTAATATAGTCATGTCCCTGAGGTGGCTACAAAAATCAATGCAGCTGCACGAAGTCAGCAAGGCTCACTGCAGCAAGGATTTCTTTCTTGGCTGGGTTTTAACAACTTGTGAGAGTAAAGGATGGAATACTGGAAATATCTTTCTGACCAGGCTCTCCCAGAATGACAGCAGATAGAGTAGAGACAATCTGCCCTTGAGGCTTGTCTGGGATCTTCCCTTATTTGCTACTGGAAAAGTATCAGTATCCAAAGAGTACACGGTCTTCATCATGAAACTCAGTATGGCCAAGAGGCCTGCAGAGGCAGGACTGCACGTCTGTAGGTAAGTCAGCCCTTGCTGGATCAGTGCAAATGCCGATCTCCCCAGGATACATGCCAGTGCAGACATCGCAGTCCGAAAGATACATCTCCCAAAATGCGGTGTGCCTCTTGGGTTTCAGACAGTCCTGGGAAAACAGAGAATTGCACTGCGTCAATGTTGATAATGGGGACGGGGTTCTGCAGAAGGTGCTGGAGTACAGATGTGGCACTGAGGGGTGCTGGCCTGTACTGGGGTACTGGATTTGCACAGATGATCCCCAGGAACCAGGGCCAGGTGGATACTGTGAACCAGAATGTCATTGCAGATGGAGATGCCACCTCCATATGCTGCAAGAGGCACCCATAATACATCAGCACATGCTGCATGGAGCTGGCCACAGCTGCAGTGGGAACCAGAACTACATCTTCTCCCTGGTCAAGGTTGGCCAGGGAGCATTTGGGATGTGGAGAGGTGCAGAGAGGATGTGCTTTGGGAAGAAATTTTGGGGGGGAATGGAGTTGTTATATGCCTTCTATGGGGACAGGAGGGTGCCCAACCCAATGTGGTATGCCAAGACTGGGTGGGGGGAATCTGTTGAGCAAAAGAGCAAAAAACACGCTGAAGCCCTCAGCTTCAAGGCAGCTCTCCTGTCTCCCAGCACTTGTCTCTGGTATCCCCATTCCCCTGTGAAAATTTTTTCCATCTCAATCCACGAAAAACGAGAGTCCCAGGGCAGTAGGCATCCACTATTCTCCTTGGCCACAAGGGAAGAGGCACTCTAGGGAGGGCCACCCAAATCCTTGTGTCCTGGTTCAGCTTACACCCAGATTTTGCTGATTTTCAGACACTTGGCGGTTTTGAGGTAAGGTAAAAGAGGAGATTAACATGGGGAAGCTGGACGCGGAAGAGGCTGTTGAACCCTCTGTCCTTCCTGTCTGAGAAGTCACTGCCTTCTGTTTCAGAGATGAATTATAGGCCAAAATCAAAGCCACCAGGAGATCTGTGTGGCACCCCTGCAACATGATTGTACAGTGCAATACAATCATTAAAAAGTGGGATTTTAATGGCACTGGCTGGTCTGGGGGAAACACAGTGTCCTGTTACCGTGTCCAGAAACACCTGCACATCTCCAAATGCTTGTGCTCGGCCCCCTTGATCTCCAGAGACCTGCAGGAAGTTTTGCCTTGTCATACATCCACCTGCCACCCCCAGCCCAAATACTGCAATTAACCCTTTTCCTCCGACTCTTTTTTTCATCCAATTTCCCTGCTCCAGACTATCATCACTTGGCCTCCCTACCCTTTCCTTGGCGGGATCCTTTAGTTTTTTTCCTATCAGAGGTCCTAATCCAGTCACTACACCTCAGAAACACTCTGAGATTCTTCCAGTCAGATGTCTAGGCTTTGTGCAAGTTACAGGCTGGCCCATCATGTAGCTCCAGTGACACACTTGTGACTGTGCAACTAATTCCACACAAAGACTGTCCTTTCTAGCTCCAAAGAGCCCTTCAGAAGTACCTGCTAGAATTGAACCATGTGTGCTATGAGAGTATCCCTTGATATTTTTCTCTGCGCAGGCAATTACCATAACCTCCCTGCAGGGATCTCAACTCTCCTGCCTTCCTCTTTTGCTTTCTCTGCAGTCCTGTGGGGCTGAATAGCTTTAGCACAGCCATAACATCTGTCCTGACCATAACTATAGCAGCAGGGCTGTGAACTGCATCTATCTTCTGCTAATGGCTGGGGCAGCCCCTTCTCCAGACCTCAGCCAGGAATGTAGCCATGGCAGCTGCAACGACCTCCAGTGTAGCTCGAGTTCAGGGCTCGACCTTGCTGGGATGGGGCTAGTGCAGTAGCACTATGAGATTCATGCAGGCTTCTGGGTGCTGGGGGCATGAATAATATGGGTGGCTGAAGTAGTTTCTGTAATATGTAGCAAGGTCACCATGTGGCAACAGCCAAGTAAAACCATGCTACAGGGCCCTTACCTAGACTTAGCAAATTAACCAGATTCTTCCTCTTTTGTGCCTCACTGCCAGACAATAATTGTTCACATCAGCACATGGTGCTGGTCTCTGGCTACAAGCAGTCCTTTCCCATATAGAGGACTGAAGGCTTAGGTATCTTTCCCAGTTTGTAATGCAGTATTTTATTTTTTCTGACAAAAGTGTTTCTTTTGTGTTTTTCCCCAATGCTACGGAGGATGTCTGGAAGGGTAAAAGGGCGTGCGGGGGGGTGCATCACGCAAAGATCTTTAAGATAATTGCCACTGAAAACTGCAACCTCCAGCCAAAGCCAGTTAAAGCTCTGCTGAAACCGGGCAAAATCCATTTTTGTGGCTGTGGGAGAATTCTGTGTAAAGACAAAGGTGAGCAGGGCTCACAGGGGGGCTGCTGAGTCCTGGGAACTGTGGCAGAAGAAGGGAGGACACTGAGAGAGAAGAGGGAGATCTGCATGGGCTCAAGGAGGGGCTTCCTGCTACATTCAGCAAGTGCGCACCCCCCTTCCTCTTTCAGCTTTCCCCCAGATGAATGAAAGGACTTCAAGGAACTTATCCTTCAACAGTGATCTCAGCATATTAGTAACTTGATCAATCTAAGTTGAGAGAAATTGTACCAGCCTATTGCTTATAATTGAAGATTAACAAACTGTGCAGTGAACTTCTGCTTACCAAAGAGTAGAGCAATTATCATCTATCAGAATTTTTTTGCACTGTGCTTGTCATATTCTGATGGCCCAACTCTGTAATTTAAATGTATGAATTGCTCAACCTGGAACATTATTTTTAGTGTAACTGGGTTGCTACTTAACTTTTCTATGCCTCCTTGTTGAATTGTTCTGCACTTAAACAGGAAGCCAGTCTGAAAGTGCATGGTAGCAATGCCTCCTCCCCACCAGCTTAAGGACTCTGTTAGGCTGGCACAAGTTAAGAAAAGAGTGATTAAGGACTAGGGCAGTATGGTGACAATGAAGGTATAATAAGGATGGTCAAATCCCTGGTGTTACCTGGGAGCTCTGTCATATGCTGCAGTGGTGTCTGCACACCAGTCATCAGTTTTCCTGAGCTGGTGCCCAGTGATGCGAGTGCTGAGGATGGCATTGCCAGGCAGAGAAGAGCAACACTCCTCAAGGACAATTCAAGTTGATAGCCACGGCGTTCACATGCAAGATTTCAAAACCTGAATCACCATGGTCCTGAGTCTTCCCTGTCTGCAGAGCAATTTCACCACATCTCCCTGCTACCACAAAATAGATCCCAAGAGTAACAATGCTACACAGAAAGTTTATTGTCCCTTTAACCAGTGAAATATCTTCCGAATGACCAAGCAGCAGAGTTATATCTCTAATCCCATATTCCCTGTCATTCCTCTCCATTCTAGCACTTTCCACCACTTGTAGCTCACAGTCATTATTCCTTTCACAATCCTATGATCAAAGGAGACTAATTTTGCTATTACTAAAGCACAAGGATAAACTGGAGGATATTCCCAGACTTGTGCTCATTTTCCAGGCGAAATCCCAGCAGCACAGAGGCCTGTACATTTGGAGCAGGAGCAACCAAAACTTGTTTCATGTTGGATTGCTTTCCATGTTGGCAGCCACCAGAGCTATCATCAGAGGCTTTCCCAGAAAAACAGACCCAAGGAATTAGGGACAGGATGAGAAAGACAAGAGGCCTCATCCCTAGGAACAAATCCTTCCTCAATTAGCCATATGGGTCCAAAGATTTTACTGCAACAAAACAATCTTAGCAGGTCTCATGTCCACAGCTGTAATTCTTATTTGCCTTGCTCCCATCTCTCAGGATATTAAACCCCACAACTGCTGTAAATACTGATCTCCACCTTTGCACCCCAACCAGCTCTTTTTTCTGAGTAACAGATCTAGCAGTGCTTCTCCTGTCTCATTGATTATCAGAAAAAAGAATTGTCTTCACCAGACTCCAGAATCTCCTGGTTTGCTTGCTCTTCTGCCCCATCAGGGTGGTTGGAGCTCCTGATGAGCACCAGGACCAATCAAATGGCAATCAAAAGGCTTTTTCCAACTGTCTGGAAAAGGTTTCATTTGCTTCGCCTCCTTGATCAGGCAACAGTTATCTATGCTAGTCCATCCTCTGAGCCTTACCACAAGCTCTTGGCTGGCCCACTGCCTGTTCCAAGGCATGGCTTGTGCTCTATAGCCACCACTTCGCACAGAGAACGCACCCCCTCCTCCTGTCTCGAATGAGGTGCCCACATCTAGCCATGCGAGATATCCCACCCACGGCACCTTTGTCACTCCTCAAAAGTCCATATTCCTCCAACTCAGTAAATGGATGTTTGGAAGTAAAAAAGATACTCATATTTGAAAAAACAAATTGAAGTGTATGGCTTGCAAACCTCATGTAATTGATGTCAATGCTCTTGAAATGGTGCTTTACCCTCAGCAAAGCTTGGCCTGGTTTTCAGAGGTACTGAGATATGCATTGACTAGGACTTCTAAGGAAAATACTACTTGAGTCCTTAGCCCAGGAGCTGTGACCAGAATTAGTCAACTCAGTGAGGACTTGCTGTATCCAACCAACCATCAGCAGCCCTTCTCGCTCACCAGCATGATAAAGGAGACACCCCCCAGGGCCATGTCCCTCCTCCTTCAGAACAAGCTTGCAAGAACCTGGGGCAGTAATGCAAAGCTTTGAGGATGGACAAATACTGCTGTTCTGCTGAGCTGGCTGGCACTGTCCCATTTTACATAAGCCTTCCACAAAGTGTCGCTCTGCACTACATTGGCTTGCATGAGACCTCCAGGCAAACAGTGAAAGCTGTGGGTATACGATGAAATTCCATATAACCCCTAAGCAACACTGACATATTTACTAGAAATATCATGGTGTTTCCTGGCAGGAGTAATGTTGCCCTCATCAGCAATTTAACTCATTGGCTGTTCCCTCATAAGAAAGAAAGACTCGTGTTCTTGGTTCAAAAATTATGGAATAATGTTGGTTTTAATATAGAAAGAAATCAAAAGTGATTTTTTTACATGGGAAAAAGCATGAAAATTCCAGTATCTCTAAGATTTCCCGCTAAAAAAAATAGAATCTGAGTAACCTGGAGAGGAAGAGGGTAGGAGGATAAGTCACAGACAACAAAGCAATCAGGAAAAGTGCATAAATCAAACTGTTAAAAAATTAACTTCCATCCTGTCCATATGTTGCATTATTTAACACAGTGTGGTTACAATACATTTTGAATTATCCAAGTTTTCAGCTGCGATCCAAAATCTTATGGCTCTACAGATTTGTGGGATGGAGAAACATTTTGGAAAACATTGAGATAAAGCCGCTGTTTGAGAAATCAGGACATGACAGTTGGGGGTGCCGTCCAGGTAAGAAGCGAGTTCAAAGACAAGACATTGTCTCTGCAATCTGGCAATAGGAAGCCTTGGGTAACAATTACAAAAGTGAATCTGGTGCCACAGGATGTTTCCAGGGATGTTCCTACCTTGGCTGGCAAAGAGCTAGCAGGAAACAGCCTGAAAACACCTTTCATACGCTTACACCAAGTGATCACAGTTGACCGAGGAGTTCCGCTAGTTATATTGTCACTGCAACCGTAATGATGGAGAGGGTATTCTTCTCAGACCAGTTTCTGAGAACTCGTAAATTCTTAGCCACCGTACTACCCTAAGTAATCACGTCTACATGCTTCACTGTGTGCCAAGGGGAGAAGGATTAGTTGTGGTCTGTTTTGCAACCACCAGTTTCTTCTGATGTACCCAGCTCTGATTCTGAAAGAGGTAATGGGAGATCTGAGCCCTGCAATCTACCTGGGATAATCCTTAACACACTACTGAGACATCTTCCTTGCAGTTTGAGCTGTCCTTGTCTATCCAGTCAGTAATAAAAGTTATGCCATACCTTCTGCTGCCTTTGCTGTCCTTTTCTGAGCTACTCCCAGGACTAGTTTACCTTTTTGAAAAATATGGAAAATCTGCAGACAGCAACGCTATACAGACAGATTAAGGATTTACACAGCACTGCAAATATGTGTCTTGTATTCTTTTTAAGTGCTTTTCTAGTAGTTTTTAACATTTGACTCTAATTCAGAGCCCACTGCTCTCAGAGTAAAATCAGTATAATTTGTTTCTCTGATAGCTTCTTGCTTCCAGCAGCTTTCCTGGCTTTGCTGAGTAGCCATTGTGGCCTTCATAAAAAATATATAAGCCTCCGATTCATTTTCTTAAAACTGGCTTCACACCTTCTGCAAGTATTTTATGCTTTGGCATGTTATTTTACTATATTTTTAAAAGGATTTTTTCATTTTGATTTTTCATCCAACACAGCTACAAATTACTGTTATTTTACTGCCCCTGCAAAAGTATCATATTAAATACAAGCAAATAAAATCCTGTGCAATAATTGGGCCATGTCTCAAGTCTCTTTTCCTCTTGTGAGTTCCCTACTATGCTCCAAAAAGGAGCGGTGCAAGGTACCGAAAAATTTACCTTCAAGATCACACCCAATCTCTACTGGAGCAATCAAACTCTTCCTTCCTACCCTCTTTCCTGCTTTCAGCCTTTCCAATGTCCCTCTGTGTCCTGAGCTATTTCTAACTATGTTCCTTTATCTTTTAGGCCTCTAACTTAATTTCAAAAAACCCCTGTATTATTTTTGAGCCACTTATATAACTAAAGCATCTTCAATATTTCCTTAACACAAGGCACAACTCCTATACCGACACCAAAGATCTCTGCTGTGTACCATGCCCCCCAGCAGCAGAATGACATCCTTGCAGCAGGTGTCTGATGCAACGCAGTTTTTTAGTGGCCTCATTAAAAAGTAGGTTTTCAGCTCTTTTCTTCTGGCATCTGTGAGAAAGAAGGAGCCACTTGCAGGGCTACTGGACATTAAATATGAAGCATCACGGCTCCTGTAACTCAGGATTCTTCCTAAGAGCCTCACCTGACTGCTGCATCTCACTGGCTATCGCAGAGCCACAAGCTCCTAAGTCGCTTAAGTTTTACAAAACCCCAGCAGCTGCATTTGCACTACAATCACAAAAGCTATGTCTTCTGCCTTCTGATCCCTCAAACTTACTGCTGCCTTGAACAGAGCTAAAAATTTCTGCGGCATAAGCAGCAGGACATTTCCTCTCTGTGAACATCCTTTCACTCTTCCATTGCAGGAAATCACAGCTAATGCTATTCCATCAATGCATTTATCTCAAAACACCTGCCATCTTTCTGCTGCAACAATTAGCAAGAGTCAGCACAGCCACATCAAATACACTAGTCTGAGCTACAAACACCTGCCTGGGAGAAACATTAGCTGCTTAAATGCCTTGGTAATAGATGATAAACAACCTCCTGCTGCCCAAAGACTAGCATAAAAAAATTGAATAATGTAATATTTGTGCCATGTAGAGGACAAATCAGGCACATGTTTGTGCTAATGGCCCTGCAACACTTGTTTGAGTGCACTGAAGGTCTGCATGACTGTTATTCACTCCACATACCTTCCTTGTGTCCTTATTCTGCTCGTACTTCAGCCTGGGTCTAAGTGCAACTTCCAGGAAAGTCTGTCCCCCACAAGGTAGCCTCTTTCTCTGGATGCAACAGAACACAGTGCTAGTTTTGATCATAGAATGGAATCACAGAAACAGAATCGTCTGGGTTGGAAGAGACCTGTAAGATCATCGAGTCCAACCATCAACATAATGCTGCCAATACCACCACTAACCCATAACCCTCAGCACCACGTCTGCCCGGCTTTTAAACACCTCCAGGGATGGTGATCCACACCACTTCCCTTGGCAGCCCATTCCAATGCTAGACAAACTATCGATGTAAAATTTTTCCCTTAGATCCACCTAAACCTCCTCTTGCAAAACATGAGGCAGCTAGCTGTTGTCCCATCGCCTCTTCCTTGGGAGAACAGACTGACACAACCCCCCCGCCCCGGCTACAATCTCCTTCCAGGGAGCTGTAGAGAGTGAGAATATCTCCCCTCAGCCCCCTTTTCTCCAGGCTGAACACCCCCAGCTCCCTCAGCCGCTCCTCACAAGGCTGACTTAAGGGCAACTCCCACGCCACTGGAAGGTCTCCACAGTGGAAGCTTAGTCAGCCTCCTCCCATCACAATCCTGCATGCACCAAAACTGAGATTTCTCATATCCTTGTTGAAACCATCAGGTAGAAGAGCACAGGGCTCACCATAAATGACCAGCTGTGATAGAGCCCATGGGGACACTTCTCTGGAGAGAGATGTGAGCCCCACGTCCCTATCCTTGCAAGAGCTAGACTCTTGCTTTAAGTAGAAATCTAGCCCCGATTCCTCTGACCACAATGATCAGTGGTGCAATGAGTGAGGATAAGCCACAATCTGCACCTGGCGCAGGACTAGCAGGGGTGAAAGGAAAAATCGAGATGTTAAAGAAGGTAATAGCAAAGATCTCCTTTGCCCCAGACTGCTTCCAAAAGCACACTGCCAGGTACAGGACAGGGAATGGCTTCTTCATGTTTTATCTGCAGCTGCTTCTGCTGATTCTTGCTTTCCACATCAACTTCCAGCCATTTCTTTTAGCTTGCTAGCTTTCATCTCAAGACTAGGATGTGACTGCATGGGAAAGACTTCCTCAGTCTGTGAAAATCAGAAAACGCCTTCACCAAAATCCCAGTTTGCTCTTATTGCAGACACTGCTCAGGCAGCCTTTATTATGCTGCTGCTGATTTAGCAAAATCCACCACCGCAACTTTCCTGTGAGATCCTCAGGAGACGTCTGGGGTTCTCTGTAAATATTAGGAACAGTCGGACATGCCTGTAAAAAAACAGCCCTAGCAGGAAACTATTGAGAAATTACATTTCATAATCATGTTCAGAAATGACTCTTCTGAAGGTGTCACATCCTAGACTGAGGACAGTGCAAAACCTCCACGTGAAGAGACCATCCTTTTCTCTCTCTCAGCACATTTGCGCTTGTCCTACTTCCATTCCTGTAGACTTCAAAATCATCAACTTCCTCCTCTCAGATACACAGACTCCTCTGTACCACAGTCCCCAGGATGCTACACCACAGCATTTTATAAGACATATTTATAATAGGTCAGGACTGCACAGAAAATATTTTAAAAGACTATCATGGAACAAGAAAATCCCCCAAAACTGTCTTCTGATTTCACTTCACACCAAGCATCTGGATGGAGCCACAAGAAGAGACAAAATAAAACATGAACAATGACCATATTTTATTTTACAGATTCTCTGTACAATAACAAAGAGAAAAAAAATAATAAGTATCCAGCCATTTGCAACCATGCGATGGTCTGTCTCGCCACAGGTCTCACACAGTCTCATTTATCATGAAACTTCAGAAATGAGTAACTGAGCGCAAAAAGCTGCAGCCATATGACTTCTGTTGTGCTGAAGACCACAATCTCCCCGCAGAGCAACTGGCAGGTGTAATAACTGCCACAAGCTGGGATGACAGAGAGGCTTTCGCAGGAAGCATCACGTATCCTGATGGCCAACAAGAGCTTCAAGGTCTGGTTGTGTCTTATCCCCTGCCTCCAGGGCTGTGGCAGAACTGGGCTCATGCCTTTAATACGACCTGGCCTCTGGCCAACAGTGCTTGTGCAAGGGCACTACTGGTTTGCTTTATGTAGGCTCCTCGCAGCAGGATGCCCAACCCTGCAGCCAGCAACAGATTTTCCATTTGCATCTCCTAGGGACTTTCAAAATCGTTCACTTCACTAGTAGCAATTGCTTAAGAATAGCCAATGAGCCAAGACTGGTGTATTACTTTTGCACCACTGTCTTAGCTGAATGATGTTTGTCAGATTACAGAAACAACTAAAAAATGTGCCAGCTGCAACAAGCCTGAGATCTTTTTCAGGGATAATGAACACAGGACAAGGGCTGTGAGTCCAACCTAATTTATTCTTCCTCGCCTTCACAGAAGGTGGCCTAGCGAAGCAGCACCAAATCTCCAAACCATGTCTCCTGGCTGAGACATGCCTACGCCATTCCCCGAGGAATGGCACTACCAGGACACATCACGATCTTTCTCAAACGTCACAAAGCAGGAGTGTGGCTTCTTCCAAGCCTGCAATCAAAAGGCCAAGTACAGCAAGCGGATGAGCTCTTCTGCCCTGAAAAGCTAGGAGAGCAGAAGCAGATGTCCTTCACTCCCATGCTGGGTCTATGCTGAAGTCACAATTTAGTAAAACAGCATCTCTGAAAAGACTCACACATTCTGCGTTATCCTCTTCTCCTATTCAGCTGTTTCTGAATGGGCCAAGACAGTCAGAATCCATTTGAAAAAATCTCCCCAATTAGCAGGTCTCATCCCTGCCAAGAGAATACACAATTGTGTCTTGCCACCATCCAAGCAATAGAGTTGCATGTGTACCGGTTACAGCATCTTCACTGAATGTACCTCATGGGAAAAAGCATCTTCACCGCACAAGTTACCTGTAGGCAACCCTCTACTGCCAGGAACTTGCAGTTCAGGAAGTGCAGGCCATTCGAGAGCAATATATGCAGCGCAGTCCTGGCACCAAGCACTCCTGGAGCTTTATGTGGACACTGGATTCACATAAACAAGGGGAAGAGAGCAACCTGAAAGTCTGCAGCTGGAAAGAGCTAGCTGGTGCCTGGCTTTTGAGGAAGGCTGATTCAGGGCAAAAAACTGTGGCAAGGTCTTCACAGGCCACATCCATAGCAAGACCACCCCTTGGCTTAGGCAGTGACAGATGGGGGTCTTGTATTCACACCAAGGGAACACAATATGTCCACTGCATCTTCAGTATAAGGAAAACCAGAGCATCCATCCAGCTCACCAAGTCATGAAAAACTAAACCACTGTACAAAGGAGAGCTTATTCAGAGAGTGGGTCCTTCCCTGAAGGGCCTGGCTTGGCCAGTTATCCAGAAAGAGCTACTGGGCAGGGCTTTGCCTGAAAAAGGAGACTCTCTGGATTTAGCATGTGTGTATCATATCTAAATATGGGTATAATATACTTATCTCTATATAGGCAGAAGACAGAGAAGCCACAGTGTCTTTGTGACTTTCCGCTCTGCCTACTGTTACATTGTCCATACCACCCACTCTCCAGGAAAACAATTTTTTTTCCTAACAACCCACAAAGAAAGATAAAAAGAGAGTGCTGGTCTCAGAATGGGTTTACTCCAGGGTGGTTGTGGATATCACCAGTGCTGTTCTCAAGGGAGCCCATCTGCGAGCCCTGTGCGAGAGGCAGGGGAGCTGCCTCCCTGCACCACAAACAAACACAGCGCCAGGCATAAGCACACGCACACAGGATGCATAAAAATCATTCCCAAGTCAGACAAGGAAGATGAGGGCAATTGCACATCTAAATCATGAATTTCTAAGTCTTTTAAAGCACTTGAGGTGCCTCAGGGTTTCTGATCTGAGACACTTTCTGCCCCGCAGGAGGTATCACCTATTTGCACAGGGATGCAAGGAGCCAGGGAAGCCCCAGAATGCAGAGGAGAAGGAAAAGGCAAGCAGAGCTGCAGGGTCCCAGCTAAGGCAGCCATGGTAGAGGAATTACAGGTTTTCACAGAATTTCATTGGGAAGACCTTCTCTCTTAAAAGCACTGCAAGTTTTGCTGTAGGAGGGAGCTGGGTGGAAGAAGTTAGATGTGGGAGGCAATTATTGCATCTGTGCCTGACAGATAATAAGATAGATCATCACAGCAGACAATACGCAGGTAGAGGATCTGTCACGCATAGGCAAATGGTTTCACAGAAGGGATACTGGGCGTTCACTGAAGTTCAAAACCAGGAGCCGTGCTTTGGTGTCTAATCAGAACTGGCAGACAATGGATGTCCACACACGCAACAAGTCACCTTTCTGCACATGCATTTGTTCTTCTGCCAGCATTTGGATGCTATCAGTGATCAGATTTAAGTTAATTAAGCTTAATCCAACAACAAATTTGTACACTGATTGCATTAAAGAAAAATGAACCTGTCTGGTTTGCATCTAACTTGAAGGTATTTAGGAATGACAGGAAGGATGATACAGGGATGGACCCAAACAGGTCCACATAAGGAAAGGTTCTTCATACTGCAATTGAACTACATACATCTGCACGATGCTATGGAGTCGATGCAGAGGGCAAAGAAATGACTTATACCCAAT
This sequence comes from Numenius arquata, assembly GCF_964106895.1. Classification (NCBI taxonomy): domain Eukaryota; kingdom Metazoa; phylum Chordata; class Aves; order Charadriiformes; family Scolopacidae; genus Numenius; species Numenius arquata. The sequence goes on from NC_133596.1 coordinate 366,020, forward strand.
TTATCTTCTTTCTGAAGGATAAAGATGGAAATGTTATTCCATCTTTAAACCTCAACCTCTTTCCTCCCCTTGGGACCCACTGCCCAGGACCACCTGTACTTAAGATGCCAAGGGAAAAACCAAAACACTGGTCCAATACTGATCCCTCTCTCCACTCTTACCTTTGTCTCTCAGGAGCCATCGTGTAAGGACAACCCACGTGGCTAAAACCCATAAAAGCACAAAGCTTAAGAAAACCCATAGACATGAGATGGTGATTCTGCCTGTGACCTACATAGAGTTTTAAAGCGGGCACCAGCCAAGGATGAGCAGACACCTGAAGGATACCCTGCCCCTGCTCTTGGCTTTTCACACAGGCTGTGCACGGGGCAAGAAACACTGTCTTGGAGTAGTGCTCCGGAGAGAGCTGGCAATCCACATGCGGCTGCCTGAGGAATTCTCCAGAATAAAATCCCAAGAGTTCCCTTGCAGCCCCTCTTCCTCAACAATGGCACAAAGGCAGGATGGAGCCATCCTGCATCTCAGCTGCGCATCTCAGTCCAGTAGTGTGGCAGAGCTCATCTGCTGCCCAGAGACAGACTGAACACTCACTAGCTGGAATGCTGCTCCACAGGGAGCCCTTCTAACTGACTAAAACATAACAAGACTTCCTCAGTATTTTTTCACAGTTTGAAGCTCCCTTCCTGCAATCCTTTCTCATTTCCACACTTCTCCCTCTTTCAGATAAAACCAGCATTTTCTTACATACAATTTAGTTGCACAGCTAGGAAACACCCCAGCAAAAACAAAAATCCAGAAGTCGTTTGAGAGAGAAAAAGCAAAAACATAAGTGAAAACATTAACTCTCTTCCTATATTTTTTACAGTTACAACCGCTGATAGCTAAGCTTGAAAATGAGGAAGGATCACATGATGCATGTGACAGCAAATTACAGCAGAATATCCGCCTCACATGGAAAGAGCAAGAGAGGACTGTTTTTCTTACAGACTGAAAATAATAATAAACATCTCCTTTCTCTTCCTTTGCACATTGCAGGCCTTGCAGCCCTTCTACAGACAGATATGTTGGTGGAGAGGGCAAAAAGAAGCATTTTGATTAACATCTTTGAAACACTAGAGGGGCAACACTAGAATATGTGATGGATGGAAACAGGCAGAAAGAGGAAGCACTGCGCAGGGGGATGTTCAGCCATGATAAGCTTCATTCGAGTCCTCTCTCCTTTTACTGTAGTTAAAAAAAATAAATCCAACTTTTCTTTCGGCCATTCCTGAGCACCAAGCTGCTGTCTGCACTGTATCCCCTGTCCCAGCTCTAGGGTCTCGCTGATGATAAAAAACGGCCAGCACCAACGCCACATCTTGTATATCAAATGAGACCTGGGTTTCCCATTTCTGATAAAACTTCATCCCTGGTACTTCATATACAAGTACTCCAGCTGGTTCTCATACTGACACAACAGTACACTGACAATACTTGGTCACATATCACCCATCCTTCTGCCAAGAATACTTCCTTCCCCAGTTCTGTACTTTAAAGATGATACATATATTCACTCACATTTTTCTCCATTCTTCTATATAAAAATCTCACTAATGACCTTGTTAAGCAGCAGAGGAACTCCATCCCTTCTGTACAGGGTGCCTTTATTGTCAAAGTATTGTCTCTTCCTGTGGTCCAGCTCTCGCATTGGAACTTCTCTCCCCTCCAAAAAGATGTTGGACACACTCAAAGCTGCAGGACAGGTCTCCCATTTCCTTTGACAATAATGTTTTTTTAACTTTACATAAGCATTATCACTGGGTCTACCCACTTGGAAAAGCCTGAGCAGGACTTTGTGCAACACCAGGGTAGGAGAGCGCCTTCTGCTCCCAAATTTCCATTTTCTGTCATTAGAGATCAATGAATCAGCATCAAATTTACACGTGGATTCTAAAGCACGAGCTCTGAAACTTCCTACAAGAGCACTCCAAGAGGTTATTTCTCCAATTTCTCCTTTCTTGTCCTTCTGCAGAGTTCCTGTCCTGTACCAGGAAAAGCTGAAGTGATTGGTCCTCCACTCCACTACTGCTGCAGCACCAAGCCCAACGTGTCCACGTGCATCTCTGTGTTCAGTGTGGCGCACTGGATCCTATCAGACAGCAGCTCCTGTTCACAGCTGCCTCCATCCATCATGCATGTTAACAGACCTGTTATCCGAAGTGCCAACTCAGAGACAGAACACTGAGCAGGAGAGACTTAACTGACTTGTTTTACTGCATTATTTGCATTTTAATGAACAGCTTCACAGTAGTTAATCAGTGATAAATCCCCTCCTGTAACTTCCCAGCAGAGATGCAGGAGTTAACAGGAGCTGACCACATTGGTTCCACTGACCTGGGACAAAAGTGGCTGCACGGGCCAAAGGGAAGAAGAAAAGTTTGTTACTTCTCATTCCCTAAAGTCATGGCTAATGCTAATGGGATGGCTAATGCTGGAGCTGGGGGACATTGCCTGGACAGGGATAGCTGATATTGCTCAATCTTCTTTTTTCCCTCCATTGGTGCAGAGAAAACAAAACCACTGTGGGCAGGGACATTAAAACATCGTTTATTTATAACCAAAGAGATTAATCATCATAGGTATTCTTTATTCCATTTACTGCTTAAATACCCCTTTGGAAAAGAGTTATCACACATGCATCATTTCTCACATTTAATTTCAAATGATATACAAGATCACAAGTTTCAGATGGAGGAACGCTGGTTGAAGAATATCACTCCTGTAACCTGAAGAAAATATTGTAACTAAAAAAAAGAAAGAGTTAATTTTTCTTCAGAAGGCAGCAATTTATCATTCCACTCTGCAGCAGAGCCCTTTCCTGGTTGTTGGAAATTACCTTTGCAGATCTCTCAACCAATTTCATGGGTCAATTAGGGCAATTGCTCACCCAATCTCAAGATTATTGGGACGGAGATGTCGCTAGACTTCCCACTGTTGCACTCTGTACTCACAAAGTCTTTGGTCATCTCCAATCTGAAACTCCCAAGAGACTATTTGCAGTCGTTGAAGATCAATACCTGCCATGCTCCACACAATAATCTTGGTATCCACCACTCAAGGAAATGTATGCTTGCACCTGGATCATGTCCTTGCCCCTTAAGCTGGACCATGATGTTTCAGGTTAAGAGGTATCTCTAAATTCTGTCCTGGTAGAAGACCATGAGATCAAGAATTAATGACATGCCTGAGTATACACAGAAAACTTTTCTGCAGGCCAGCTGGCAATTATCGACGAACACGGTTTTGCAAAAGACGTAAACGTCATTGCTCACTTCATGCCAGGGCACATGCCTCCTGTTGCAGCTTTGAAGTTTTCCTTCCTCTGCCACGCTGCAGGCAAATCTGCACATCAGGAGATGGGACAGTTAGATCTGAAACACCAGCTCAGATACATCAAAACAATGCATCATGGAAAAGAGAGCCTTTCTTTTTCTAAACTAATTTCTCTTCTCAATTAATTTTTCTTTATTTTATCACACCAGACACAAAAATTAAAAGGATTAATTTGAGCGCAGCATGGCCCAAATGCAACAATTACAGCCCCAGCAATTCTTCATTATTAACGCAAAGCCTTCCTGGGCCCAGAAAGAAAAGTAGCTCTGCACTGCAACCCTGAGCTGAGAGACAACATGCCCTTCCTGGTTTCTGATAAAAAGGAGATCAGAGCAGCAGGGACAAGCAATATCCCGTGAACTCTCTTACAGTAAAGGGGACAACTCTGCAGAAAGTGGGGGCTACACGCAAGAGCATGTCAGGACAAAGCCTGGGAAGCAGACATGGATACGCACTGAGAGGACTCTATGTTATATTAACTTTGCCTTTTAAGTATTTAATTAAAAAATGCACGAGGCGTGTTCAAAAAATCAGCAAGCCTTCCTCATCTAAGAACAGCAGCCCCAGAGCTCCTGTACTGTATCCCCCTGCCAAAGCAAGGTCCTGGGGCCCAATACTGCAAATCCCTGGCCATCTATCTACCAGCCCTCTCATAGTCGTACTTCAGCACCTAAAGACACAGAGAGTCCCTCAGAGACAAGTACAGGGGATTGTGGCAGCTTCAGCTAAAATCTGAAATCTTTTGTAGCTCTGGGAAGGTCATGATCAAAGAGATTGCTTATTTTTTTTTTTTTTGCTGGAATCAGTAGAAAATCCATTTATTTGGCTCAGGAAATATTTTCATCACAAGGCAAAAAGAATATGCATAAAAAAGCAACAGAAATCAAGAAGTTGAAACAGTATGGTCCAAAGCAGAAAACAAACATGTCTTTTAGAGCACTGGGAGTGATTAGAGGGCTCACATTTAAACCAGATCATCAGGTCACAACTGATTCCTTACACATGAACAGGAAAATAATCATTATCACACTTTCCTTTTTTATAGGTTTATATCAATTCCAGGTTGTTCAGGCTCCCCTAAGCAGTCCAAGGCATTTAACCTTGCACTAGCTCCTCCCCAATGTCATGAGGTGGTCCAGCAACAAGCTCTTTTTCAGTGATCCTGATTTTCTTCTCCAAGCGCATCTTCCACATCCAGCCGAAAAATCAATGGCAGCACCATCAACACCTCCCGGCGAGCTCCTCCAGAAAAAGACAGGAAGAGTCAAAAGCAGCTCAAGCAGGAGAAAACATTAGTAACAAATTTATACTAAAGAATTGCCCAAAACCATTGAAAAGCCCCTCCTAGACAAAGGCCAGTCCTGGAAAAAAAAACGGAAAAATTATCATCAAGGATGCTGCTAGTTCGACTGGGAACACTTAGTTGTTTCTGGAGTGACACTGGAGCAATAAGCGGATCACAGCTCCCCACCCTCTCTTATAAAAAGATGCAAAGATAATATGTGTACCGGTATCTTACACCACTGATATTTCAAGGTCATTTTTCACAATATTGTGGATCGTAAAATTTTTTTGTAATTCCGTCTGAAGAGAAAATGTAAATATTGCCATTTGGGAGTTTCCTCAGTAAAAGTTTATAAAGAGATTGATGTGATCTTTGCTGTGTAGATGACTGTTTCTGGAAAGGGATCAGATAGCCTATGTTTTCTAAGATCATCTATAATGAATCTGCCCTCATCTATGCATATTTCAGCCAGGTCAGTATGCAAAAAACCAAAATTTTAGTTTGAAATCCAGCATATTGAAAGAAAAAGGACCAGTAAATAGTTGTAAGAAATAAACATTCTTCTTCTTTCTTCTGGAAAGAAAGACAAGGAGGAAAAGAAAGAAACCTCCAGAAAGCAGCAGCCTACAGGCGTTTGTGGAGCCCTCCCAGGAGGGCTCTTCCCAGCAAGGTTGGCCCCACTCAGGGCGCACCCACAGCTCCACGGGGCCGCGCTTTGGCAGCCACAGGACCAGCAGCAGCTTCTCCAGAGCCACCACCAGCAGCAGCCTCCACTACGGGCACCTTTGCCAGCCAGCCAGCCAGGGCCTAGGGCAGCCAATATGGCTTGCAGCGGGAGAATCTCTCCCCTTTCTCTCCCAGCCGGTGGGACCTCTGAGCGCTACCAGAGAGCCCGGCTCCCTGGGCACCCGGCCTGGCTCTACCCAGCCCCAACCTCTGCTGGCACCGCCTCTGGGCGAGTTCCCTTTGGAGGCAGACGTGACCCACAGCCCCAGCCGCTCCCCACAACAAGGCCGGGCGCTGAAGAGCCGGTGCCTGGCGGTGCCTGGCTCCTTGCTCTCGGCTGCGGCCTCAGCACAGAGACCTGTAACCCAGGTTGGGGTCCTGCGGCCCGGGGCTTTTTGGGGTGCAGAGTCAAGTATTAATATCTTCTGGGGTTGAAAACCGGGCTGCTGGCACAGAACTGCGTGAGCGAAACCTTGGACACTGCTGAAGTGGTTTGGAAATGGTCTTTTTTTTTCTCCAGCAGAGAAGATACAACCTCTGCTGTAGGACTGGAGTGTCGACCTGCTGGAGGGTAGAAAGGCTCTACAGAGGGAGCTGGAGAGGCCGGATGGATGGGCTGAGGCCAATGGGATGAGGTTCAACAAGGCCAAGTGCCGGGTCCTGCCCTTGGGTCACACCAATCCCATGCATGCTCCAGGCTCCGGGGGGAGAGTGGCTGGAGCTGCCTGGCAGAAAAGGACCTGGGGGTGTTGGTCAGCTGTCGGCTGAACACAAGCCAGCAGTGTGTCCAGGTGGCCAAGAAGGCCAACAGCATCCTGGCCTGTATCAGGAACAGCGTGGCGTGTGATCGTCCCCCTGGACTGGGCACTGGTGAGGCCCCACCTCGAGGGCTCTGGCCAGTTTTGGGCCCCTAACGACAAGAAAGACATTGAGCTGCTGGAGCGGGTCCAGAGAAGGGCAATGAAGCCGGTGAGGGGTCTGGAGATCAAGTCTTATGAGGAGAGGCTGAGGGAGCTGGGGGTGTTCAGCCTGGGGAAAGGGGGCTGAGGGGAGACCTTCTCGCTCTCTACAACTCCCTGGAAGGAGGGTGTAGCTGGGGGGGGGGGGGGGGGGGCGCATCGGTCTCTTCTCCCAAGGAACAGGTGATGGGACAAGAGGAAATAGCCTCAAGTTGTGCCAGGGCAGGTTCAAACTGGATATTAGGAAAAATTTTTACATGGAAAGGGTTATTAAGCGTTGGAATGGGCTGCCCAGGGAAGTGGTTGAGGCACCATCCCTGGAGGTATCTAAAAGACGGGTTGATGTAGCGCTTAGTGACATGGTTTAGTGATGGGTTTTTATCAGAGTTAGGTTGATGGTTGAACTAGATCTTAAAGGTCCCTTCCAACCCGGACAATTCTATTCTTCCTTCTGTGACTGAAGGAAGAAACAGGGTCAAGGGCGGCGCTTGCCAGGGGGCTTGTTGAGCCGCAGTGCGGGCAAAGTAACAGCGGTTCCGGAAACTGAGAGGGTGTTGGCGTTTTTAGCTCAGTTGACGATTTCTTTTGTTTTCCCCTTTTTGTTTCCCCCTCCGTTGAGGTAGGTGGTGGAGCACCCGTGAATCCCGAGGGAGACTCTGCATTACGGTGAGCCTGGAGTTGCGGGGACAGAGGGTTGCAGACCCGGTGAGCTGCGGTTATGGCACAGCCAAAACTACCACATCTCCCTCCGCAGCCCAGCTCAGGAGCGCTGAAACACACCGTTACTGTTGGGATCAGTGTGTTGTTCCTCCAAGGCAAACAAGAAAACCAAAGCCTTTGGTTGTGGCAACGAATTCCTAAATACAATGGTGATGGGGCAGTGGTTTCTGGTGAACAGAAGCTCTGAAGAGGCTGCCGGAGGTGCCCATTGCAGTGGACGTTCCTGTGGTAAGAGCTCTGAAATCTCTCCCGCTTCCCTGGTGTCTGTCAAGTCCCAGGATAAGTCTTTGCCCCAGCAAAGCTGCCTCCCTGGGAATGGGGCCTGTTCCCTCAGCCGCCTGCTCCAGCCCCGTCTCACAGGCACGATTGTGATGTGGTTCTAGAGATAAAAGGCAGCACCAAGGAGCCTGTCAGTGGGAAGCCTCGGAGGACACCCTGTCGTCCTCAGCTCTTGCAGAGGCTTCACACTTGACCGAGACCTGAGAGTCGGAGCCACTCCTGACGCTAACGGGATCGGCAACAGATTAGGAACTAATAATCCTGACGATTATTAGCGACTTCTTCTGCCATCAAACTTGCCCGCGGTCATGGTAAATACCGACTCGGGTCATATGGCTACAAATAATTAAAGTTTGTCTAAGGCAGAGTTAAGTCATCTTTGATTTACAGAGCTGTAGTAAACGCTACAATGGCTGCTGAAAACATAATTTATTATCTGGGGTATCTTTGCCGTTAGATGCAGGGGGTTTATTTCTACCTGGTGGGGACGGGCGGGGGGGGTTAACTTTATTCACAGTGTGGGAAGTTTAGCAGAGGTGAGGATGCCACCTGTCTTGCTAAGATGAACTGATGTCTGGGCTCTCACCCGAAGGAGACGGCTGTTGGGAAGACTGTGACCGGCTCACGGAAACAGGAGCCCATCGCAGACTTTGAGGCGAATCTCCAGGCTGCGTGGCAGAAGCTGGAGCGGCTGTGCCAAGAGGCACAGAGGTGAGTGAACCTGGTTGGTGATCTTGATGGAGAAGCTTTGTTCTGTTTTTGCCATGGGGATGAGAAACTTCTCTGACGGAGGTAATAAAAGGGAAGGCTCTGGGAAGGCTCGTGAGACAAGTGCGCTAACTCTGGATGGAGTTTGTGCCTTGCTTTGGCAGAAATTCCTGCCTCTGCTGGCCACAGAGCGTTGGGCTGGTGCTGGCTGCCGTTTTGGGTGAACGTAGAGACCAACTGTCAAGAATTTGCAGTCTGAGGAAGCAATTAACAGCTTTAAATGGCCTTTCAAGGCCAGCAAAGTGCCTTTAATAAAGCAAGAGATGCAATCTGCTTGCTGCCCGTGTTATAATCTAACGATTTTGGGGTTTTTATCCCTTCAGAAAGAACAAACATGCTGAGAAGGAAAAACGTTGGGACTCTGAACGAGGCAAAGTGGAAAAGGCCAAGCTGAGCCTGGAGAACTCTACCGAAGAGTGGCAGAAAGGGAACTCTGAGAGTGGCTTGTCCAAGAGGATTAAAGAGAGGGGGATTTCTGGGAGCTCACCATCTTCCCAGAGGAAGCGCAAGTACTCTGACGCGGAGAAAAAATCGATGGGCTTTTCCTCCATTTCGGAGGAGGATGAAGAGAAGGAGGTATTTGAACCACCCACCATGTCCTTTGAGGAGTACCTCACCTACGACCAGCCCCAGAAAAAGAAAAAGAAGAAAGTGGTCAAAGCCTCCGCGTCGGCTGGGGAGGAAGACCAATGGCACAGCGCCCATTTGCTGTGCCACCCCAGTCTCGACAGCTCCTGCGCCAGTCACCAGAGCCCCAGCCGCAAGCGCACACATGAGAAAAGGGAAGAGCAGGAGCCACCAGAGGCTCCTAAACCAAAGAGGGTAAGGTTTTGAAGGGTCTGCAAGTGAACCAGGGAGGTGGGACCCACTGCTCTCGGTCCTCTGCCCTCTGGGCCTTCTTACTTTTCCCCTTGGAGGTGCTGGCTGTGTAAAACCTTGACTGCTGAATCTTTTTGCTCAACTTTGAAACACTTTGCTCTTCAAAAAGTATTTTTATAATCTTAGCAGCCTTTTATGATGCTGAAAAGGTGCCTCCTATCCATGTTGTGGGTATGTAACTTGCATGCACGTTGTCTCCTTCCAGATACTTCTAGATGTGGACATCAAGCTCCCAGACATCCCCCTGCTGCCGATCCAGGCCAGCTGCAGCCCTCTTCCTGCTGCTGAGTCGGTTACCTGCTCCCAGAAGAAAAGGCGAGGTATGTTGGGCTGGCAAATTGGTCTGAAATGGGCTGCAGCCCATTTGTGGGAGGGAGTGGATGGTGGCTGGGTCCAAATCTTTCTGTTGGGGTCCGGTGTCCTGCCCCTTGATGCCCAGAGCCCAGGTTTCAGCCAAGCGGTGGCTTCTCTCCCACGCGCTCTGGCAGAAATGAGGAAGATCCTTTGCTGACCCTTCTGGAGGCTTGGGCTTTGACCTTGCCCTTCCTGAACCAGGTTGTGGGTCTCTTAGGGAAGCCTTGGCCCTTGAGGTTGCTTCTGGGGGGGGTCTCTGATTTGTGTCTCCTGTGCTGTTCCTCAAGCTGGGCTCTTTTTTGCTCTGCTCCCTTCTTACTCCAAGTCTTCCATTTTACAGCGGTTTACTCAGCAGCTGAAGAGACTGAAGGGACTTTCACAGGCCGCCGGCTGCATTCAAAGACGCCGGTGTACTCAGGCCCAAAATCTGCCCGAGTCCCAAAGCCTCCTTCTCAGCCAAGTGTCCCAGTCCTCAGCAACAACACTGACTGTAAGTACCTTTCCTCAAGCACTGGAAATAGTGGTAAATGGAGCCTTGCGCAGGCACTTCTGCACTGGGAGAGACTGGTGCCTGATGACCCACCAGAGCTATGGCACCCACGGTTCCTTTCTCCTTCCCCTGGTCTTGTGTGGTGGCTGCAGCGCTGCAGCGGTTTCCACTGCATTCAAGGAGTTGAGCCTTTTTCCTTGGTGAGGAAGGGGCAGGATAAATGCATCTTGCTTCTCTCTAGCGATCTGTGAAGCGGGTGGTGTCCCTGTGCTGGAGCCAGTGTTGGAGAGAGGCCTCCCAGAGCAGCTCTGTGGCACTGAGGAACGTCACCATGTGAGTGCCTGGGCCTGGGGAAGGGCTGGTGACACGCGGGAGGGACCTTCTGTCCTCATCTGCAATAGATGAATAGTCAAGAACAGCGCTCTTTACAGCAAGAGGTGGCTTTTGCTAGTCCGGAGTTCCTGGAGTCGGCATCTGCCCCTCTCTTGCTGCATGTTGCTCCCAAAGCTGCCTTGCCCTCGCTGGTGTTCCAGTGCCACCGGCGCCAGCCCGTGCCGAGGGAGAGGGTGTCCGGGGGGATCCCAGCTCATGGGTGAGTTTGTTTCAGGTCCTCATCAAAGAGACGCATCAGCTCTGGCGCAACCGCTGCCTCCAAGATTTCAAGAACGAGGCGCCCAAAGAGTCCGAGTCCTGGCGGGAGATGTACCTCCGCCTTCACAAGGCACGAGAGCAGCGGCTGCTCACGTTAGCCCAGAAGATCGGCTCAGCTCAGGCCAACAAAGGTAAGGAAAGGCTGAACGATGAGAGAGGGGTCTGGGAATGCTGCCGAGGGGACGTCTTTGTGTGGGGAAAGTCTTCCTCAGTGGCTGGCTTAAATCCAGTCCAATTTAGGAGCTGCTTCATTCTCTGCTCTCTACTCAGACAAGAACTGAGGAGCCTCCTTTATCATAAGCTGCATCTAAGCAATGTTTCCCTTTGGCCTCCTACAGGTCGAGCGGCCAAAACTCTGCTTCTGGACTCCCCGCCAAAGGCCCCTCGTGACGTACGGAGGAGGCAAGAGAAGTTTGGGACCGGAGGAGCTCTTCTGCCAGAGAAGACCAAGTGAGTGCTTCTCAAGGGGCACTTGCTGTTCAGGGCCTCTTCTCCTCTGCACTCCTGACAGCATCCCCCTGAAGCTCGGCGTCCTGGCAGGAAGGGACACTGTGTCCTCGGGAGGCCCTTGTCCAGGGAAACCTGTAACTGTAATAGCCTCTGTCTTGCTGGGAAGCCTGGAGATCCTGGTCCCTGATGGTTCCATGTGGTCTCAGCCATGCTGCTGTTAAGAGACATAGCTTGTACCTGAAGAACGGGATCAAACCACAGCGAATCCTTTCCTGAAATGTCTGTCCCATCTCTGTTTCAGAACAAAACCACTCCTGTGCGCATCTCGCGAAAGCCACCCTCGTGTGAGCGAGGAGCCGTCCCATGATGGGCCCAGCACCAGCAGTGGCCGTTCTGTCCCATCTTTGGGTGGGACCACATTCTCCTCCTGGGCTCCTGAGCCCAAGAAACCACCAGTGAAGAGTAAGTACAAACCGCAGAATGTCTCTGGGTCTCCCCGAGCTCCTCCTTCAAAAATGCACGAATCTGCTGCTTCTCCCGGCTCTGCAGGAGGCGGGATGTTGGTGGCCTCTCTCCCGAAGGAGAGGCTGAAGGCTGTTCAAACGCTTACGCCTGCCTTGGGTCTGCTTTGCCAGGGCTGCAGCTTGGAATTGCTCTCTGCTCCCCGCCTCTGTGGCTGCTGCTTTAAGGTGAGGGGGGTTTGGTTGATTTGTGTTTTCTTTTTTCTTTCTCTGTTGCAGAAATTGCGCCCTTGATGGCAAAGTCTATGAGAGACTTGAAAAAGAGGTTCTCTAGAAGTTAAGTTTGTAGTGAAGACCTGGGACTTTCTCTCGCGGGGAAGGTGAAGTCTTGCCACCAGCGAAGAGGGGAAGATCCCCAGAGTATTTACTATTTGATCTCTTAATAAATTATAAAATGTTTTTCATTGATACTTTGTTCATCATCGGTTCCACCCTCATTTGAGGTACATCCCCCCCTAACAGCAGTGCTGTGGGTGATACCCACACCCGATATGCAGCTCTAGGATTAATCCAGGGGCCGCTGAGCAGCACCCAAGATTGTTCTCGGGCCTCAGCCCGACCCTTTGCTCAAGGCTCCTCTGGGGCCTGAACACGATGCCAGACTCCCCTTCCCTCCCCTCTGCCCATGCCCCAAGGACAGAGGAGAAATAAAGGGTGGCACAAAGCTCGGCAGAAGAGAATACATTGTTACCTCATTAAAAAATACAGCAAAATTAAAACCAGCAAAACTGCAAGAGGAAGGAGCCGTTATTTTACAGCACAACACACACTGAAATGCTGCACGGGAACATGAAATCATCTGGGACTGGAACGAACTTACAGCACAGCAGAGTCTGCGAACATTTGTCCAAGACCTTCCAAAGAAGAAGATGAGAACAGACCAAACAAACACCAGAGAGGCCTTCAGAACCGTTGGAAAGAAAGACAAGGAGGAAAAGAAAGAAACCTCCAGAAAGCAGCAGCCTACAGGCGTTTGTGGAGCCCTCCCAGGAGGGCTCTTCCCAGCAAGGTTGGCCCCACTCAGGGCGCACCCACAGCTCCACGGGGCCGCGCTTTGGCAGCCACAGGACCAGCAGCAGCTTCTCCAGAGCCACCACCAGCAGCAGCCTCCACTACGGGCACCTTTGCCAGCCAGCCAGCCAGGGCCTAGGGCAGCCAATATGGCTTGCAGCGGGAGAATCTCTCCCCTTTCTCTCCCAGCCGGTGGGACCTCTGAGCGCTACCAGAGAGCCCGGCTCCCTGGGCACCCGGCCTGGCTCTACCCAGCCCCAACCTCTGCTGGCACCGCCTCTGGGCGAGTTCCCTTTGGAGGCAGACGTGACCCACAGCCCCAGCCGCTCCCCACAACAAGGCCGGGCGCTGAAGAGCCGGTGCCTGGCGGTGCCTGGCTCCTTGCTCTCGGCTGCGGCCTCAGCACAGAGACCTGTAACCCAGGTTGGGGTCCTGCGGCCCGGGGCTTTTTGGGGTGCAGAGTCAAGTATTAATATCTTCTGGGGTTGAAAACCGGGCTGCTGGCACAGAACTGCGTGAGCGAAACCTTGGACACTGCTGAAGTGGTTTGGAAATGGTCTTTTTTTTTCTCCAGCAGAGAAGATACAACCTCTGCTGTAGGACTGGAGTGTCGACCTGCTGGAGGGTAGAAAGGCTCTACAGAGGGAGCTGGAGAGGCCGGATGGATGGGCTGAGGCCAATGGGATGAGGTTCAACAAGGCCAAGTGCCGGGTCCTGCCCTTGGGTCACACCAATCCCATGCATGCTCCAGGCTCCGGGGGGAGAGTGGCTGGAGCTGCCTGGCAGAAAAGGACCTGGGGGTGTTGGTCAGCTGTCGGCTGAACACAAGCCAGCAGTGTGTCCAGGTGGCCAAGAAGGCCAACAGCATCCTGGCCTGTATCAGGAACAGCGTGGCGTGTGATCGTCCCCCTGGACTGGGCACTGGTGAGGCCCCACCTCGAGGGCTCTGGCCAGTTTTGGGCCCCTAACGACAAGAAAGACATTGAGCTGCTGGAGCGGGTCCAGAGAAGGGCAATGAAGCCGGTGAGGGGTCTGGAGATCAAGTCTTATGAGGAGAGGCTGAGGGAGCTGGGGGTGTTCAGCCTGGGGAAAGGGGGCTGAGGGGAGACCTTCTCGCTCTCTACAACTCCCTGGAAGGAGGGTGTAGCTGGGGGGGGGGGGGGGGGGGCGCATCGGTCTCTTCTCCCAAGGAACAGGTGATGGGACAAGAGGAAATAGCCTCAAGTTGTGCCAGGGCAGGTTCAAACTGGATATTAGGAAAAATTTTTACATGGAAAGGGTTATTAAGCGTTGGAATGGGCTGCCCAGGGAAGTGGTTGAGGCACCATCCCTGGAGGTATCTAAAAGACGGGTTGATGTAGCGCTTAGTGACATGGTTTAGTGATGGGTTTTTATCAGAGTTAGGTTGATGGTTGAACTAGATCTTAAAGGTCCCTTCCAACCCGGACAATTCTATTCTTCCTTCTGTGACTGAAGGAAGAAACAGGGTCAAGGGCGGCGCTTGCCAGGGGGCTTGTTGAGCCGCAGTGCGGGCAAAGTAACAGCGGTTCCGGAAACTGAGAGGGTGTTGGCGTTTTTAGCTCAGTTGACGATTTCTTTTGTTTTCCCCTTTTTGTTTCCCCCTCCGTTGAGGTAGGTGGTGGAGCACCCGTGAATCCCGAGGGAGACTCTGCATTACGGTGAGCCTGGAGTTGCGGGGACAGAGGGTTGCAGACCCGGTGAGCTGCGGTTATGGCACAGCCAAAACTACCACATCTCCCTCCGCAGCCCAGCTCAGGAGCGCTGAAACACACCGTTACTGTTGGGATCAGTGTGTTGTTCCTCCAAGGCAAACAAGAAAACCAAAGCCTTTGGTTGTGGCAACGAATTCCTAAATACAATGGTGATGGGGCAGTGGTTTCTGGTGAACAGAAGCTCTGAAGAGGCTGCCGGAGGTGCCCATTGCAGTGGACGTTCCTGTGGTAAGAGCTCTGAAATCTCTCCCGCTTCCCTGGTGTCTGTCAAGTCCCAGGATAAGTCTTTGCCCCAGCAAAGCTGCCTCCCTGGGAATGGGGCCTGTTCCCTCAGCCGCCTGCTCCAGCCCCGTCTCACAGGCACGATTGTGATGTGGTTCTAGAGATAAAAGGCAGCACCAAGGAGCCTGTCAGTGGGAAGCCTCGGAGGACACCCTGTCGTCCTCAGCTCTTGCAGAGGCTTCACACTTGACCGAGACCTGAGAGTCGGAGCCACTCCTGACGCTAACGGGATCGGCAACAGATTAGGAACTAATAATCCTGACGATTATTAGCGACTTCTTCTGCCATCAAACTTGCCCGCGGTCATGGTAAATACCGACTCGGGTCATATGGCTACAAATAATTAAAGTTTGTCTAAGGCAGAGTTAAGTCATCTTTGATTTACAGAGCTGTAGTAAACGCTACAATGGCTGCTGAAAACATAATTTATTATCTGGGGTATCTTTGCCGTTAGATGCAGGGGGTTTATTTCTACCTGGTGGGGACGGGCGGGGGGGGTTAACTTTATTCACAGTGTGGGAAGTTTAGCAGAGGTGAGGATGCCACCTGTCTTGCTAAGATGAACTGATGTCTGGGCTCTCACCCGAAGGAGACGGCTGTTGGGAAGACTGTGACCGGCTCACGGAAACAGGAGCCCATCGCAGACTTTGAGGCGAATCTCCAGGCTGCGTGGCAGAAGCTGGAGCGGCTGTGCCAAGAGGCACAGAGGTGAGTGAACCTGGTTGGTGATCTTGATGGAGAAGCTTTGTTCTGTTTTTGCCATGGGGATGAGAAACTTCTCTGACGGAGGTAATAAAAGGGAAGGCTCTGGGAAGGCTCGTGAGACAAGTGCGCTAACTCTGGATGGAGTTTGTGCCTTGCTTTGGCAGAAATTCCTGCCTCTGCTGGCCACAGAGCGTTGGGCTGGTGCTGGCTGCCGTTTTGGGTGAACGTAGAGACCAACTGTCAAGAATTTGCAGTCTGAGGAAGCAATTAACAGCTTTAAATGGCCTTTCAAGGCCAGCAAAGTGCCTTTAATAAAGCAAGAGATGCAATCTGCTTGCTGCCCGTGTTATAATCTAACGATTTTGGGGTTTTTATCCCTTCAGAAAGAACAAACATGCTGAGAAGGAAAAACGTTGGGACTCTGAACGAGGCAAAGTGGAAAAGGCCAAGCTGAGCCTGGAGAACTCTACCGAAGAGTGGCAGAAAGGGAACTCTGAGAGTGGCTTGTCCAAGAGGATTAAAGAGAGGGGGATTTCTGGGAGCTCACCATCTTCCCAGAGGAAGCGCAAGTACTCTGACGCGGAGAAAAAATCGATGGGCTTTTCCTCCATTTCGGAGGAGGATGAAGAGAAGGAGGTATTTGAACCACCCACCATGTCCTTTGAGGAGTACCTCACCTACGACCAGCCCCAGAAAAAGAAAAAGAAGAAAGTGGTCAAAGCCTCCGCGTCGGCTGGGGAGGAAGACCAATGGCACAGCGCCCATTTGCTGTGCCACCCCAGTCTCGACAGCTCCTGCGCCAGTCACCAGAGCCCCAGCCGCAAGCGCACACATGAGAAAAGGGAAGAGCAGGAGCCACCAGAGGCTCCTAAACCAAAGAGGGTAAGGTTTTGAAGGGTCTGCAAGTGAACCAGGGAGGTGGGACCCACTGCTCTCGGTCCTCTGCCCTCTGGGCCTTCTTACTTTTCCCCTTGGAGGTGCTGGCTGTGTAAAACCTTGACTGCTGAATCTTTTTGCTCAACTTTGAAACACTTTGCTCTTCAAAAAGTATTTTTATAATCTTAGCAGCCTTTTATGATGCTGAAAAGGTGCCTCCTATCCATGTTGTGGGTATGTAACTTGCATGCACGTTGTCTCCTTCCAGATACTTCTAGATGTGGACATCAAGCTCCCAGACATCCCCCTGCTGCCGATCCAGGCCAGCTGCAGCCCTCTTCCTGCTGCTGAGTCGGTTACCTGCTCCCAGAAGAAAAGGCGAGGTATGTTGGGCTGGCAAATTGGTCTGAAATGGGCTGCAGCCCATTTGTGGGAGGGAGTGGATGGTGGCTGGGTCCAAATCTTTCTGTTGGGGTCCGGTGTCCTGCCCCTTGATGCCCAGAGCCCAGGTTTCAGCCAAGCGGTGGCTTCTCTCCCACGCGCTCTGGCAGAAATGAGGAAGATCCTTTGCTGACCCTTCTGGAGGCTTGGGCTTTGACCTTGCCCTTCCTGAACCAGGTTGTGGGTCTCTTAGGGAAGCCTTGGCCCTTGAGGTTGCTTCTGGGGGGGGTCTCTGATTTGTGTCTCCTGTGCTGTTCCTCAAGCTGGGCTCTTTTTTGCTCTGCTCCCTTCTTACTCCAAGTCTTCCATTTTACAGCGGTTTACTCAGCAGCTGAAGAGACTGAAGGGACTTTCACAGGCCGCCGGCTGCATTCAAAGACGCCGGTGTACTCAGGCCCAAAATCTGCCCGAGTCCCAAAGCCTCCTTCTCAGCCAAGTGTCCCAGTCCTCAGCAACAACACTGACTGTAAGTACCTTTCCTCAAGCACTGGAAATAGTGGTAAATGGAGCCTTGCGCAGGCACTTCTGCACTGGGAGAGACTGGTGCCTGATGACCCACCAGAGCTATGGCACCCACGGTTCCTTTCTCCTTCCCCTGGTCTTGTGTGGTGGCTGCAGCGCTGCAGCGGTTTCCACTGCATTCAAGGAGTTGAGCCTTTTTCCTTGGTGAGGAAGGGGCAGGATAAATGCATCTTGCTTCTCTCTAGCGATCTGTGAAGCGGGTGGTGTCCCTGTGCTGGAGCCAGTGTTGGAGAGAGGCCTCCCAGAGCAGCTCTGTGGCACTGAGGAACGTCACCATGTGAGTGCCTGGGCCTGGGGAAGGGCTGGTGACACGCGGGAGGGACCTTCTGTCCTCATCTGCAATAGATGAATAGTCAAGAACAGCGCTCTTTACAGCAAGAGGTGGCTTTTGCTAGTCCGGAGTTCCTGGAGTCGGCATCTGCCCCTCTCTTGCTGCATGTTGCTCCCAAAGCTGCCTTGCCCTCGCTGGTGTTCCAGTGCCACCGGCGCCAGCCCGTGCCGAGGGAGAGGGTGTCCGGGGGGATCCCAGCTCATGGGTGAGTTTGTTTCAGGTCCTCATCAAAGAGACGCATCAGCTCTGGCGCAACCGCTGCCTCCAAGATTTCAAGAACGAGGCGCCCAAAGAGTCCGAGTCCTGGCGGGAGATGTACCTCCGCCTTCACAAGGCACGAGAGCAGCGGCTGCTCACGTTAGCCCAGAAGATCGGCTCAGCTCAGGCCAACAAAGGTAAGGAAAGGCTGAACGATGAGAGAGGGGTCTGGGAATGCTGCCGAGGGGACGTCTTTGTGTGGGGAAAGTCTTCCTCAGTGGCTGGCTTAAATCCAGTCCAATTTAGGAGCTGCTTCATTCTCTGCTCTCTACTCAGACAAGAACTGAGGAGCCTCCTTTATCATAAGCTGCATCTAAGCAATGTTTCCCTTTGGCCTCCTACAGGTCGAGCGGCCAAAACTCTGCTTCTGGACTCCCCGCCAAAGGCCCCTCGTGACGTACGGAGGAGGCAAGAGAAGTTTGGGACCGGAGGAGCTCTTCTGCCAGAGAAGACCAAGTGAGTGCTTCTCAAGGGGCACTTGCTGTTCAGGGCCTCTTCTCCTCTGCACTCCTGACAGCATCCCCCTGAAGCTCGGCGTCCTGGCAGGAAGGGACACTGTGTCCTCGGGAGGCCCTTGTCCAGGGAAACCTGTAACTGTAATAGCCTCTGTCTTGCTGGGAAGCCTGGAGATCCTGGTCCCTGATGGTTCCATGTGGTCTCAGCCATGCTGCTGTTAAGAGACATAGCTTGTACCTGAAGAACGGGATCAAACCACAGCGAATCCTTTCCTGAAATGTCTGTCCCATCTCTGTTTCAGAACAAAACCACTCCTGTGCGCATCTCGCGAAAGCCACCCTCGTGTGAGCGAGGAGCCGTCCCATGATGGGCCCAGCACCAGCAGTGGCCGTTCTGTCCCATCTTTGGGTGGGACCACATTCTCCTCCTGGGCTCCTGAGCCCAAGAAACCACCAGTGAAGAGTAAGTACAAACCGCAGAACGTCTCTGGGTCTCCCCGAGCTCCTCCTTCAAAAATGCACGAATCTGCTGCTTCTCCCGGCTCTGCAGGAGGCGGGATGTTGGTGGCCTCTCTCCCGAAGGAGAGGCTGAAGGCTGTTCAAACGCTTACGCCTGCCTTGGGTCTGCTTTGCCAGGGCTGCAGCTTGGAATTGCTCTCTGCTCCCCGCCTCTGTGGCTGCTGCTTTAAGGTGAGGGGGGTTTGGTTGATTTGTGTTTTCTTTTTTCTTTCTCTGTTGCAGAAATTGCGCCCTTGATGGCAAAGTCTATGAGAGACTTGAAAAAGAGGTTCTCTAGAAGTTAAGTTTGTAGTGAAGACCTGGGACTTTCTCTCGCGGGGAAGGTGAAGTCTTGCCACCAGCGAAGAGGGGAAGATCCCCAGAGTATTTACTATTTGATCTCTTAATAAATTATAAAATGTTTTTCATTGATACTTTGTTCATCATCGGTTCCACCCTCATTTGAGGTACATCCCCCCCTAACAGCAGTGCTGTGGGTGATACCCACACCCGATATGCAGCTCTAGGATTAATCCAGGGGCCGCTGAGCAGCACCCAAGATTGTTCTCGGGCCTCAGCCCGACCCTTTGCTCAAGGCTCCTCTGGGGCCTGAACACGATGCCAGACTCCCCTTCCCTCCCCTCTGCCCATGCCCCAAGGACAGAGGAGAAATAAAGGGTGGCACAAAGCTCGGCAGAAGAGAATACATTGTTACCTCATTAAAAAATACAGCAAAATTAAAACCAGCAAAACTGCAAGAGGAAGGAGCCGTTATTTTACAGCACAACACACACTGAAATGCTGCACGGGAACATGAAATCATCTGGGACTGGAACGAACTTACAGCACAGCAGAGTCTGCGAACATTTGTCCAAGACCTTCCAAAGAAGAAGATGAGAACAGACCAAACAAACACCAGAGAGGCCTTCAGAACCGTTGGAAAGAAAGACAAGGAGGAAAAGAAAGAAACCTCCAGAAAGCAGCAGCCTACAGGCGTTTGTGGAGCCCTCCCAGGAGGGCTCTTCCCAGCAAGGTTGGCCCCACTCAGGGCGCACCCACAGCTCCACGGGGCCGCGCTTTGGCAGCCACAGGACCAGCAGCAGCTTCTCCAGAGCCACCACCAGCAGCAGCCTCCACTACGGGCACCTTTGCCAGCCAGCCAGCCAGGGCCTAGGGCAGCCAATATGGCTTGCAGCGGGAGAATCTCTCCCCTTTCTCTCCCAGCCGGTGGGACCTCTGAGCGCTACCAGAGAGCCCGGCTCCCTGGGCACCCGGCCTGGCTCTACCCAGCCCCAACCTCTGCTGGCACCGCCTCTGGGCGAGTTCCCTTTGGAGGCAGACGTGACCCACAGCCCCAGCCGCTCCCCACAACAAGGCCGGGCGCTGAAGAGCCGGTGCCTGGCGGTGCCTGGCTCCTTGCTCTCGGCTGCGGCCTCAGCACAGAGACCTGTAACCCAGGTTGGGGTCCTGCGGCCCGGGGCTTTTTGGGGTGCAGAGTCAAGTATTAATATCTTCTGGGGTTGAAAACCGGGCTGCTGGCACAGAACTGCGTGAGCGAAACCTTGGACACTGCTGAAGTGGTTTGGAAATGGTCTTTTTTTTTCTCCAGCAGAGAAGATACAACCTCTGCTGTAGGACTGGAGTGTCGACCTGCTGGAGGGTAGAAAGGCTCTACAGAGGGAGCTGGAGAGGCCGGATGGATGGGCTGAGGCCAATGGGATGAGGTTCAACAAGGCCAAGTGCCGGGTCCTGCCCTTGGGTCACACCAATCCCATGCATGCTCCAGGCTCCGGGGGGAGAGTGGCTGGAGCTGCCTGGCAGAAAAGGACCTGGGGGTGTTGGTCAGCTGTCGGCTGAACACAAGCCAGCAGTGTGTCCAGGTGGCCAAGAAGGCCAACAGCATCCTGGCCTGTATCAGGAACAGCGTGGCGTGTGATCGTCCCCCTGGACTGGGCACTGGTGAGGCCCCACCTCGAGGGCTCTGGCCAGTTTTGGGCCCCTAACGACAAGAAAGACATTGAGCTGCTGGAGCGGGTCCAGAGAAGGGCAATGAAGCCGGTGAGGGGTCTGGAGATCAAGTCTTATGAGGAGAGGCTGAGGGAGCTGGGGGTGTTCAGCCTGGGGAAAGGGGGCTGAGGGGAGACCTTCTCGCTCTCTACAACTCCCTGGAAGGAGGGTGTAGCTGGGGGGGGGGGGGGGGGGGCGCATCGGTCTCTTCTCCCAAGGAACAGGTGATGGGACAAGAGGAAATAGCCTCAAGTTGTGCCAGGGCAGGTTCAAACTGGATATTAGGAAAAATTTTTACATGGAAAGGGTTATTAAGCGTTGGAATGGGCTGCCCAGGGAAGTGGTTGAGGCACCATCCCTGGAGGTATCTAAAAGACGGGTTGATGTAGCGCTTAGTGACATGGTTTAGTGATGGGTTTTTATCAGAGTTAGGTTGATGGTTGAACTAGATCTTAAAGGTCCCTTCCAACCCGGACAATTCTATTCTTCCTTCTGTGACTGAAGGAAGAAACAGGGTCAAGGGCGGCGCTTGCCAGGGGGCTTGTTGAGCCGCAGTGCGGGCAAAGTAACAGCGGTTCCGGAAACTGAGAGGGTGTTGGCGTTTTTAGCTCAGTTGACGATTTCTTTTGTTTTCCCCTTTTTGTTTCCCCCTCCGTTGAGGTAGGTGGTGGAGCACCCGTGAATCCCGAGGGAGACTCTGCATTACGGTGAGCCTGGAGTTGCGGGGACAGAGGGTTGCAGACCCGGTGAGCTGCGGTTATGGCACAGCCAAAACTACCACATCTCCCTCCGCAGCCCAGCTCAGGAGCGCTGAAACACACCGTTACTGTTGGGATCAGTGTGTTGTTCCTCCAAGGCAAACAAGAAAACCAAAGCCTTTGGTTGTGGCAACGAATTCCTAAATACAATGGTGATGGGGCAGTGGTTTCTGGTGAACAGAAGCTCTGAAGAGGCTGCCGGAGGTGCCCATTGCAGTGGACGTTCCTGTGGTAAGAGCTCTGAAATCTCTCCCGCTTCCCTGGTGTCTGTCAAGTCCCAGGATAAGTCTTTGCCCCAGCAAAGCTGCCTCCCTGGGAATGGGGCCTGTTCCCTCAGCCGCCTGCTCCAGCCCCGTCTCACAGGCACGATTGTGATGTGGTTCTAGAGATAAAAGGCAGCACCAAGGAGCCTGTCAGTGGGAAGCCTCGGAGGACACCCTGTCGTCCTCAGCTCTTGCAGAGGCTTCACACTTGACCGAGACCTGAGAGTCGGAGCCACTCCTGACGCTAACGGGATCGGCAACAGATTAGGAACTAATAATCCTGACGATTATTAGCGACTTCTTCTGCCATCAAACTTGCCCGCGGTCATGGTAAATACCGACTCGGGTCATATGGCTACAAATAATTAAAGTTTGTCTAAGGCAGAGTTAAGTCATCTTTGATTTACAGAGCTGTAGTAAACGCTACAATGGCTGCTGAAAACATAATTTATTATCTGGGGTATCTTTGCCGTTAGATGCAGGGGGTTTATTTCTACCTGGTGGGGACGGGCGGGGGGGGTTAACTTTATTCACAGTGTGGGAAGTTTAGCAGAGGTGAGGATGCCACCTGTCTTGCTAAGATGAACTGATGTCTGGGCTCTCACCCGAAGGAGACGGCTGTTGGGAAGACTGTGACCGGCTCACGGAAACAGGAGCCCATCGCAGACTTTGAGGCGAATCTCCAGGCTGCGTGGCAGAAGCTGGAGCGGCTGTGCCAAGAGGCACAGAGGTGAGTGAACCTGGTTGGTGATCTTGATGGAGAAGCTTTGTTCTGTTTTTGCCATGGGGATGAGAAACTTCTCTGACGGAGGTAATAAAAGGGAAGGCTCTGGGAAGGCTCGTGAGACAAGTGCGCTAACTCTGGATGGAGTTTGTGCCTTGCTTTGGCAGAAATTCCTGCCTCTGCTGGCCACAGAGCGTTGGGCTGGTGCTGGCTGCCGTTTTGGGTGAACGTAGAGACCAACTGTCAAGAATTTGCAGTCTGAGGAAGCAATTAACAGCTTTAAATGGCCTTTCAAGGCCAGCAAAGTGCCTTTAATAAAGCAAGAGATGCAATCTGCTTGCTGCCCGTGTTATAATCTAACGATTTTGGGGTTTTTATCCCTTCAGAAAGAACAAACATGCTGAGAAGGAAAAACGTTGGGACTCTGAACGAGGCAAAGTGGAAAAGGCCAAGCTGAGCCTGGAGAACTCTACCGAAGAGTGGCAGAAAGGGAACTCTGAGAGTGGCTTGTCCAAGAGGATTAAAGAGAGGGGGATTTCTGGGAGCTCACCATCTTCCCAGAGGAAGCGCAAGTACTCTGACGCGGAGAAAAAATCGATGGGCTTTTCCTCCATTTCGGAGGAGGATGAAGAGAAGGAGGTATTTGAACCACCCACCATGTCCTTTGAGGAGTACCTCACCTACGACCAGCCCCAGAAAAAGAAAAAGAAGAAAGTGGTCAAAGCCTCCGCGTCGGCTGGGGAGGAAGACCAATGGCACAGCGCCCATTTGCTGTGCCACCCCAGTCTCGACAGCTCCTGCGCCAGTCACCAGAGCCCCAGCCGCAAGCGCACACATGAGAAAAGGGAAGAGCAGGAGCCACCAGAGGCTCCTAAACCAAAGAGGGTAAGGTTTTGAAGGGTCTGCAAGTGAACCAGGGAGGTGGGACCCACTGCTCTCGGTCCTCTGCCCTCTGGGCCTTCTTACTTTTCCCCTTGGAGGTGCTGGCTGTGTAAAACCTTGACTGCTGAATCTTTTTGCTCAACTTTGAAACACTTTGCTCTTCAAAAAGTATTTTTATAATCTTAGCAGCCTTTTATGATGCTGAAAAGGTGCCTCCTATCCATGTTGTGGGTATGTAACTTGCATGCACGTTGTCTCCTTCCAGATACTTCTAGATGTGGACATCAAGCTCCCAGACATCCCCCTGCTGCCGATCCAGGCCAGCTGCAGCCCTCTTCCTGCTGCTGAGTCGGTTACCTGCTCCCAGAAGAAAAGGCGAGGTATGTTGGGCTGGCAAATTGGTCTGAAATGGGCTGCAGCCCATTTGTGGGAGGGAGTGGATGGTGGCTGGGTCCAAATCTTTCTGTTGGGGTCCGGTGTCCTGCCCCTTGATGCCCAGAGCCCAGGTTTCAGCCAAGCGGTGGCTTCTCTCCCACGCGCTCTGGCAGAAATGAGGAAGATCCTTTGCTGACCCTTCTGGAGGCTTGGGCTTTGACCTTGCCCTTCCTGAACCAGGTTGTGGGTCTCTTAGGGAAGCCTTGGCCCTTGAGGTTGCTTCTGGGGGGGGTCTCTGATTTGTGTCTCCTGTGCTGTTCCTCAAGCTGGGCTCTTTTTTGCTCTGCTCCCTTCTTACTCCAAGTCTTCCATTTTACAGCGGTTTACTCAGCAGCTGAAGAGACTGAAGGGACTTTCACAGGCCGCCGGCTGCATTCAAAGACGCCGGTGTACTCAGGCCCAAAATCTGCCCGAGTCCCAAAGCCTCCTTCTCAGCCAAGTGTCCCAGTCCTCAGCAACAACACTGACTGTAAGTACCTTTCCTCAAGCACTGGAAATAGTGGTAAATGGAGCCTTGCGCAGGCACTTCTGCACTGGGAGAGACTGGTGCCTGATGACCCACCAGAGCTATGGCACCCACGGTTCCTTTCTCCTTCCCCTGGTCTTGTGTGGTGGCTGCAGCGCTGCAGCGGTTTCCACTGCATTCAAGGAGTTGAGCCTTTTTCCTTGGTGAGGAAGGGGCAGGATAAATGCATCTTGCTTCTCTCTAGCGATCTGTGAAGCGGGTGGTGTCCCTGTGCTGGAGCCAGTGTTGGAGAGAGGCCTCCCAGAGCAGCTCTGTGGCACTGAGGAACGTCACCATGTGAGTGCCTGGGCCTGGGGAAGGGCTGGTGACACGCGGGAGGGACCTTCTGTCCTCATCTGCAATAGATGAATAGTCAAGAACAGCGCTCTTTACAGCAAGAGGTGGCTTTTGCTAGTCCGGAGTTCCTGGAGTCGGCATCTGCCCCTCTCTTGCTGCATGTTGCTCCCAAAGCTGCCTTGCCCTCGCTGGTGTTCCAGTGCCACCGGCGCCAGCCCGTGCCGAGGGAGAGGGTGTCCGGGGGGATCCCAGCTCATGGGTGAGTTTGTTTCAGGTCCTCATCAAAGAGACGCATCAGCTCTGGCGCAACCGCTGCCTCCAAGATTTCAAGAACGAGGCGCCCAAAGAGTCCGAGTCCTGGCGGGAGATGTACCTCCGCCTTCACAAGGCACGAGAGCAGCGGCTGCTCACGTTAGCCCAGAAGATCGGCTCAGCTCAGGCCAACAAAGGTAAGGAAAGGCTGAACGATGAGAGAGGGGTCTGGGAATGCTGCCGAGGGGACGTCTTTGTGTGGGGAAAGTCTTCCTCAGTGGCTGGCTTAAATCCAGTCCAATTTAGGAGCTGCTTCATTCTCTGCTCTCTACTCAGACAAGAACTGAGGAGCCTCCTTTATCATAAGCTGCATCTAAGCAATGTTTCCCTTTGGCCTCCTACAGGTCGAGCGGCCAAAACTCTGCTTCTGGACTCCCCGCCAAAGGCCCCTCGTGACGTACGGAGGAGGCAAGAGAAGTTTGGGACCGGAGGAGCTCTTCTGCCAGAGAAGACCAAGTGAGTGCTTCTCAAGGGGCACTTGCTGTTCAGGGCCTCTTCTCCTCTGCACTCCTGACAGCATCCCCCTGAAGCTCGGCGTCCTGGCAGGAAGGGACACTGTGTCCTCGGGAGGCCCTTGTCCAGGGAAACCTGTAACTGTAATAGCCTCTGTCTTGCTGGGAAGCCTGGAGATCCTGGTCCCTGATGGTTCCATGTGGTCTCAGCCATGCTGCTGTTAAGAGACATAGCTTGTACCTGAAGAACGGGATCAAACCACAGCGAATCCTTTCCTGAAATGTCTGTCCCATCTCTGTTTCAGAACAAAACCACTCCTGTGCGCATCTCGCGAAAGCCACCCTCGTGTGAGCGAGGAGCCGTCCCATGATGGGCCCAGCACCAGCAGTGGCCGTTCTGTCCCATCTTTGGGTGGGACCACATTCTCCTCCTGGGCTCCTGAGCCCAAGAAACCACCAGTGAAGAGTAAGTACAAACCGCAGAACGTCTCTGGGTCTCCCCGAGCTCCTCCTTCAAAAATGCACGAATCTGCTGCTTCTCCCGGCTCTGCAGGAGGCGGGATGTTGGTGGCCTCTCTCCCGAAGGAGAGGCTGAAGGCTGTTCAAACGCTTACGCCTGCCTTGGGTCTGCTTTGCCAGGGCTGCAGCTTGGAATTGCTCTCTGCTCCCCGCCTCTGTGGCTGCTGCTTTAAGGTGAGGGGGGTTTGGTTGATTTGTGTTTTCTTTTTTCTTTCTCTGTTGCAGAAATTGCGCCCTTGATGGCAAAGTCTATGAGAGACTTGAAAAAGAGGTTCTCTAGAAGTTAAGTTTGTAGTGAAGACCTGGGACTTTCTCTCGCGGGGAAGGTGAAGTCTTGCCACCAGCGAAGAGGGGAAGATCCCCAGAGTATTTACTATTTGATCTCTTAATAAATTATAAAATGTTTTTCATTGATACTTTGTTCATCATCGGTTCCACCCTCATTTGAGGTACATCCCCCCCTAACAGCAGTGCTGTGGGTGATACCCACACCCGATATGCAGCTCTAGGATTAATCCAGGGGCCGCTGAGCAGCACCCAAGATTGTTCTCGGGCCTCAGCCCGACCCTTTGCTCAAGGCTCCTCTGGGGCCTGAACACGATGCCAGACTCCCCTTCCCTCCCCTCTGCCCATGCCCCAAGGACAGAGGAGAAATAAAGGGTGGCACAAAGCTCGGCAGAAGAGAATACATTGTTACCTCATTAAAAAATACAGCAAAATTAAAACCAGCAAAACTGCAAGAGGAAGGAGCCGTTATTTTACAGCACAACACACACTGAAATGCTGCACGGGAACATGAAATCATCTGGGACTGGAACGAACTTACAGCACAGCAGAGTCTGCGAACATTTGTCCAAGACCTTCCAAAGAAGAAGATGAGAACAGACCAAACAAACACCAGAGAGGCCTTCAGAACCGTTGGAAAGAAAGACAAGGAGGAAAAGAAAGAAACCTCCAGAAAGCAGCAGCCTACAGGCGTTTGTGGAGCCCTCCCAGGAGGGCTCTTCCCAGCAAGGTTGGCCCCACTCAGGGCGCACCCACAGCTCCACGGGGCCGCGCTTTGGCAGCCACAGGACCAGCAGCAGCTTCTCCAGAGCCACCACCAGCAGCAGCCTCCACTACGGGCACCTTTGCCAGCCAGCCAGCCAGGGCCTAGGGCAGCCAATATGGCTTGCAGCGGGAGAATCTCTCCCCTTTCTCTCCCAGCCGGTGGGACCTCTGAGCGCTACCAGAGAGCCCGGCTCCCTGGGCACCCGGCCTGGCTCTACCCAGCCCCAACCTCTGCTGGCACCGCCTCTGGGCGAGTTCCCTTTGGAGGCAGACGTGACCCACAGCCCCAGCCGCTCCCCACAACAAGGCCGGGCGCTGAAGAGCCGGTGCCTGGCGGTGCCTGGCTCCTTGCTCTCGGCTGCGGCCTCAGCACAGAGACCTGTAACCCAGGTTGGGGTCCTGCGGCCCGGGGCTTTTTGGGGTGCAGAGTCAAGTATTAATATCTTCTGGGGTTGAAAACCGGGCTGCTGGCACAGAACTGCGTGAGCGAAACCTTGGACACTGCTGAAGTGGTTTGGAAATGGTCTTTTTTTTTCTCCAGCAGAGAAGATACAACCTCTGCTGTAGGACTGGAGTGTCGACCTGCTGGAGGGTAGAAAGGCTCTACAGAGGGAGCTGGAGAGGCCGGATGGATGGGCTGAGGCCAATGGGATGAGGTTCAACAAGGCCAAGTGCCGGGTCCTGCCCTTGGGTCACACCAATCCCATGCATGCTCCAGGCTCCGGGGGGAGAGTGGCTGGAGCTGCCTGGCAGAAAAGGACCTGGGGGTGTTGGTCAGCTGTCGGCTGAACACAAGCCAGCAGTGTGTCCAGGTGGCCAAGAAGGCCAACAGCATCCTGGCCTGTATCAGGAACAGCGTGGCGTGTGATCGTCCCCCTGGACTGGGCACTGGTGAGGCCCCACCTCGAGGGCTCTGGCCAGTTTTGGGCCCCTAACGACAAGAAAGACATTGAGCTGCTGGAGCGGGTCCAGAGAAGGGCAATGAAGCCGGTGAGGGGTCTGGAGATCAAGTCTTATGAGGAGAGGCTGAGGGAGCTGGGGGTGTTCAGCCTGGGGAAAGGGGGCTGAGGGGAGACCTTCTCGCTCTCTACAACTCCCTGGAAGGAGGGTGTAGCTGGGGGGGGGGGGGGGGGGGGGCGCATCGGTCTCTTCTCCCAAGGAACAGGTGATGGGACAAGAGGAAATAGCCTCAAGTTGTGCCAGGGCAGGTTCAAACTGGATATTAGGAAAAATTTTTACATGGAAAGGGTTATTAAGCGTTGGAATGGGCTGCCCAGGGAAGTGGTTGAGGCACCATCCCTGGAGGTATCTAAAAGACGGGTTGATGTAGCGCTTAGTGACATGGTTTAGTGATGGGTTTTTATCAGAGTTAGGTTGATGGTTGAACTAGATCTTAAAGGTCCCTTCCAACCCGGACAATTCTATTCTTCCTTCTGTGACTGAAGGAAGAAACAGGGTCAAGGGCGGCGCTTGCCAGGGGGCTTGTTGAGCCGCAGTGCGGGCAAAGTAACAGCGGTTCCGGAAACTGAGAGGGTGTTGGCGTTTTTAGCTCAGTTGACGATTTCTTTTGTTTTCCCCTTTTTGTTTCCCCCTCCGTTGAGGTAGGTGGTGGAGCACCCGTGAATCCCGAGGGAGACTCTGCATTACGGTGAGCCTGGAGTTGCGGGGACAGAGGGTTGCAGACCCGGTGAGCTGCGGTTATGGCACAGCCAAAACTACCACATCTCCCTCCGCAGCCCAGCTCAGGAGCGCTGAAACACACCGTTACTGTTGGGATCAGTGTGTTGTTCCTCCAAGGCAAACAAGAAAACCAAAGCCTTTGGTTGTGGCAACGAATTCCTAAATACAATGGTGATGGGGCAGTGGTTTCTGGTGAACAGAAGCTCTGAAGAGGCTGCCGGAGGTGCCCATTGCAGTGGACGTTCCTGTGGTAAGAGCTCTGAAATCTCTCCCGCTTCCCTGGTGTCTGTCAAGTCCCAGGATAAGTCTTTGCCCCAGCAAAGCTGCCTCCCTGGGAATGGGGCCTGTTCCCTCAGCCGCCTGCTCCAGCCCCGTCTCACAGGCACGATTGTGATGTGGTTCTAGAGATAAAAGGCAGCACCAAGGAGCCTGTCAGTGGGAAGCCTCGGAGGACACCCTGTCGTCCTCAGCTCTTGCAGAGGCTTCACACTTGACCGAGACCTGAGAGTCGGAGCCACTCCTGACGCTAACGGGATCGGCAACAGATTAGGAACTAATAATCCTGACGATTATTAGCGACTTCTTCTGCCATCAAACTTGCCCGCGGTCATGGTAAATACCGACTCGGGTCATATGGCTACAAATAATTAAAGTTTGTCTAAGGCAGAGTTAAGTCATCTTTGATTTACAGAGCTGTAGTAAACGCTACAATGGCTGCTGAAAACATAATTTATTATCTGGGGTATCTTTGCCGTTAGATGCAGGGGGTTTATTTCTACCTGGTGGGGACGGGCGGGGGGGGTTAACTTTATTCACAGTGTGGGAAGTTTAGCAGAGGTGAGGATGCCACCTGTCTTGCTAAGATGAACTGATGTCTGGGCTCTCACCCGAAGGAGACGGCTGTTGGGAAGACTGTGACCGGCTCACGGAAACAGGAGCCCATCGCAGACTTTGAGGCGAATCTCCAGGCTGCGTGGCAGAAGCTGGAGCGGCTGTGCCAAGAGGCACAGAGGTGAGTGAACCTGGTTGGTGATCTTGATGGAGAAGCTTTGTTCTGTTTTTGCCATGGGGATGAGAAACTTCTCTGACGGAGGTAATAAAAGGGAAGGCTCTGGGAAGGCTCGTGAGACAAGTGCGCTAACTCTGGATGGAGTTTGTGCCTTGCTTTGGCAGAAATTCCTGCCTCTGCTGGCCACAGAGCGTTGGGCTGGTGCTGGCTGCCGTTTTGGGTGAACGTAGAGACCAACTGTCAAGAATTTGCAGTCTGAGGAAGCAATTAACAGCTTTAAATGGCCTTTCAAGGCCAGCAAAGTGCCTTTAATAAAGCAAGAGATGCAATCTGCTTGCTGCCCGTGTTATAATCTAACGATTTTGGGGTTTTTATCCCTTCAGAAAGAACAAACATGCTGAGAAGGAAAAACGTTGGGACTCTGAACGAGGCAAAGTGGAAAAGGCCAAGCTGAGCCTGGAGAACTCTACCGAAGAGTGGCAGAAAGGGAACTCTGAGAGTGGCTTGTCCAAGAGGATTAAAGAGAGGGGGATTTCTGGGAGCTCACCATCTTCCCAGAGGAAGCGCAAGTACTCTGACGCGGAGAAAAAATCGATGGGCTTTTCCTCCATTTCGGAGGAGGATGAAGAGAAGGAGGTATTTGAACCACCCACCATGTCCTTTGAGGAGTACCTCACCTACGACCAGCCCCAGAAAAAGAAAAAGAAGAAAGTGGTCAAAGCCTCCGCGTCGGCTGGGGAGGAAGACCAATGGCACAGCGCCCATTTGCTGTGCCACCCCAGTCTCGACAGCTCCTGCGCCAGTCACCAGAGCCCCAGCCGCAAGCGCACACATGAGAAAAGGGAAGAGCAGGAGCCACCAGAGGCTCCTAAACCAAAGAGGGTAAGGTTTTGAAGGGTCTGCAAGTGAACCAGGGAGGTGGGACCCACTGCTCTCGGTCCTCTGCCCTCTGGGCCTTCTTACTTTTCCCCTTGGAGGTGCTGGCTGTGTAAAACCTTGACTGCTGAATCTTTTTGCTCAACTTTGAAACACTTTGCTCTTCAAAAAGTATTTTTATAATCTTAGCAGCCTTTTATGATGCTGAAAAGGTGCCTCCTATCCATGTTGTGGGTATGTAACTTGCATGCACGTTGTCTCCTTCCAGATACTTCTAGATGTGGACATCAAGCTCCCAGACATCCCCCTGCTGCCGATCCAGGCCAGCTGCAGCCCTCTTCCTGCTGCTGAGTCGGTTACCTGCTCCCAGAAGAAAAGGCGAGGTATGTTGGGCTGGCAAATTGGTCTGAAATGGGCTGCAGCCCATTTGTGGGAGGGAGTGGATGGTGGCTGGGTCCAAATCTTTCTGTTGGGGTCCGGTGTCCTGCCCCTTGATGCCCAGAGCCCAGGTTTCAGCCAAGCGGTGGCTTCTCTCCCACGCGCTCTGGCAGAAATGAGGAAGATCCTTTGCTGACCCTTCTGGAGGCTTGGGCTTTGACCTTGCCCTTCC
This sequence comes from Numenius arquata, assembly GCF_964106895.1. Taxonomy (NCBI): domain Eukaryota; kingdom Metazoa; phylum Chordata; class Aves; order Charadriiformes; family Scolopacidae; genus Numenius; species Numenius arquata. The sequence goes on from NC_133596.1 coordinate 396,965, forward strand.
TGAACCAGGTTGTGGGTCTCTTAGGGAAGCCTTGGCCCTTGAGGTTGCTTCTGGGGGGGGTCTCTGATTTGTGTCTCCTGTGCTGTTCCTCAAGCTGGGCTCTTTTTTGCTCTGCTCCCTTCTTACTCCAAGTCTTCCATTTTACAGCGGTTTACTCAGCAGCTGAAGAGACTGAAGGGACTTTCACAGGCCGCCGGCTGCATTCAAAGACGCCGGTGTACTCAGGCCCAAAATCTGCCCGAGTCCCAAAGCCTCCTTCTCAGCCAAGTGTCCCAGTCCTCAGCAACAACACTGACTGTAAGTACCTTTCCTCAAGCACTGGAAATAGTGGTAAATGGAGCCTTGCGCAGGCACTTCTGCACTGGGAGAGACTGGTGCCTGATGACCCACCAGAGCTATGGCACCCACGGTTCCTTTCTCCTTCCCCTGGTCTTGTGTGGTGGCTGCAGCGCTGCAGCGGTTTCCACTGCATTCAAGGAGTTGAGCCTTTTTCCTTGGTGAGGAAGGGGCAGGATAAATGCATCTTGCTTCTCTCTAGCGATCTGTGAAGCGGGTGGTGTCCCTGTGCTGGAGCCAGTGTTGGAGAGAGGCCTCCCAGAGCAGCTCTGTGGCACTGAGGAACGTCACCATGTGAGTGCCTGGGCCTGGGGAAGGGCTGGTGACACGCGGGAGGGACCTTCTGTCCTCATCTGCAATAGATGAATAGTCAAGAACAGCGCTCTTTACAGCAAGAGGTGGCTTTTGCTAGTCCGGAGTTCCTGGAGTCGGCATCTGCCCCTCTCTTGCTGCATGTTGCTCCCAAAGCTGCCTTGCCCTCGCTGGTGTTCCAGTGCCACCGGCGCCAGCCCGTGCCGAGGGAGAGGGTGTCCGGGGGGATCCCAGCTCATGGGTGAGTTTGTTTCAGGTCCTCATCAAAGAGACGCATCAGCTCTGGCGCAACCGCTGCCTCCAAGATTTCAAGAACGAGGCGCCCAAAGAGTCCGAGTCCTGGCGGGAGATGTACCTCCGCCTTCACAAGGCACGAGAGCAGCGGCTGCTCACGTTAGCCCAGAAGATCGGCTCAGCTCAGGCCAACAAAGGTAAGGAAAGGCTGAACGATGAGAGAGGGGTCTGGGAATGCTGCCGAGGGGACGTCTTTGTGTGGGGAAAGTCTTCCTCAGTGGCTGGCTTAAATCCAGTCCAATTTAGGAGCTGCTTCATTCTCTGCTCTCTACTCAGACAAGAACTGAGGAGCCTCCTTTATCATAAGCTGCATCTAAGCAATGTTTCCCTTTGGCCTCCTACAGGTCGAGCGGCCAAAACTCTGCTTCTGGACTCCCCGCCAAAGGCCCCTCGTGACGTACGGAGGAGGCAAGAGAAGTTTGGGACCGGAGGAGCTCTTCTGCCAGAGAAGACCAAGTGAGTGCTTCTCAAGGGGCACTTGCTGTTCAGGGCCTCTTCTCCTCTGCACTCCTGACAGCATCCCCCTGAAGCTCGGCGTCCTGGCAGGAAGGGACACTGTGTCCTCGGGAGGCCCTTGTCCAGGGAAACCTGTAACTGTAATAGCCTCTGTCTTGCTGGGAAGCCTGGAGATCCTGGTCCCTGATGGTTCCATGTGGTCTCAGCCATGCTGCTGTTAAGAGACATAGCTTGTACCTGAAGAACGGGATCAAACCACAGCGAATCCTTTCCTGAAATGTCTGTCCCATCTCTGTTTCAGAACAAAACCACTCCTGTGCGCATCTCGCGAAAGCCACCCTCGTGTGAGCGAGGAGCCGTCCCATGATGGGCCCAGCACCAGCAGTGGCCGTTCTGTCCCATCTTTGGGTGGGACCACATTCTCCTCCTGGGCTCCTGAGCCCAAGAAACCACCAGTGAAGAGTAAGTACAAACCGCAGAACGTCTCTGGGTCTCCCCGAGCTCCTCCTTCAAAAATGCACGAATCTGCTGCTTCTCCCGGCTCTGCAGGAGGCGGGATGTTGGTGGCCTCTCTCCCGAAGGAGAGGCTGAAGGCTGTTCAAACGCTTACGCCTGCCTTGGGTCTGCTTTGCCAGGGCTGCAGCTTGGAATTGCTCTCTGCTCCCCGCCTCTGTGGCTGCTGCTTTAAGGTGAGGGGGGTTTGGTTGATTTGTGTTTTCTTTTTTCTTTCTCTGTTGCAGAAATTGCGCCCTTGATGGCAAAGTCTATGAGAGACTTGAAAAAGAGGTTCTCTAGAAGTTAAGTTTGTAGTGAAGACCTGGGACTTTCTCTCGCGGGGAAGGTGAAGTCTTGCCACCAGCGAAGAGGGGAAGATCCCCAGAGTATTTACTATTTGATCTCTTAATAAATTATAAAATGTTTTTCATTGATACTTTGTTCATCATCGGTTCCACCCTCATTTGAGGTACATCCCCCCCTAACAGCAGTGCTGTGGGTGATACCCACACCCGATATGCAGCTCTAGGATTAATCCAGGGGCCGCTGAGCAGCACCCAAGATTGTTCTCGGGCCTCAGCCCGACCCTTTGCTCAAGGCTCCTCTGGGGCCTGAACACGATGCCAGACTCCCCTTCCCTCCCCTCTGCCCATGCCCCAAGGACAGAGGAGAAATAAAGGGTGGCACAAAGCTCGGCAGAAGAGAATACATTGTTACCTCATTAAAAAATACAGCAAAATTAAAACCAGCAAAACTGCAAGAGGAAGGAGCCGTTATTTTACAGCACAACACACACTGAAATGCTGCACGGGAACATGAAATCATCTGGGACTGGAACGAACTTACAGCACAGCAGAGTCTGCGAACATTTGTCCAAGACCTTCCAAAGAAGAAGATGAGAACAGACCAAACAAACACCAGAGAGGCCTTCAGAACCGTTGGAAAGAAAGACAAGGAGGAAAAGAAAGAAACCTCCAGAAAGCAGCAGCCTACAGGCGTTTGTGGAGCCCTCCCAGGAGGGCTCTTCCCAGCAAGGTTGGCCCCACTCAGGGCGCACCCACAGCTCCACGGGGCCGCGCTTTGGCAGCCACAGGACCAGCAGCAGCTTCTCCAGAGCCACCACCAGCAGCAGCCTCCACTACGGGCACCTTTGCCAGCCAGCCAGCCAGGGCCTAGGGCAGCCAATATGGCTTGCAGCGGGAGAATCTCTCCCCTTTCTCTCCCAGCCGGTGGGACCTCTGAACGCTACCAGAGAGCCCGGCTCCCTGGGCACCCGGCCTGGCTCTACCCAGCCCCAACCTCTGCTGGCACCGCCTCTGGGCGAGTTCCCTTTGGAGGCAGACGTGACCCACAGCCCCAGCCGCTCCCCACAACAAGGCCGGGCGCTGAAGAGCCGGTGCCTGGCGGTGCCTGGCTCCTTGCTCTCGGCTGCGGCCTCAGCACAGAGACCTGTAACCCAGGTTGGGGTCCTGCAGCCCGGGGCTTTTTGGGGTGCAGAGTCAAGTATTAATATCTTCTGGGGTTGAAAACCGGGCTGCTGGCACAGAACCGCGTGAGTGAAACCTTGGACACTGCTGAAGTGGTTTGGAAATGGTCTTTTTTTTTCTCCAGCAGAGAAGATACAAACTCTGCTGTAGGACTGGAGTGTCGACCTGCTGGAGGGTAGAAAGGCTCTACAGAGGGAGCTGGAGAGGCCGGATGGATGGGCTGAGGCCAATGGGATGAGGTTCAACAAGGCCAAGTGCCGGGTCCTGCCCTTGGGTCACACCAATCCCATGCATGCTCCAGGCTCCGGGGGGAGAGTGGCTGGAGCTGCCTGGCAGAAAAGGACCTGGGGGTGTTGGTCAGCTGTCGGCTGAACACAAGCCAGCAGTGTGTCCAGGTGGCCAAGAAGGCCAACAGCATCCTGGCCTGTATCAGGAACAGCGTGGCGTGTGATCGTCCCCCTGGACTGGGCACTGGTGAGGCCCCACCTCGAGGGCTCTGGCCAGTTTTGGGCCCCTAACGACAAGAAAGACATTGAGCTGCTGGAGTGGGTCCAGAGAAGGGCAATGAAGCCGGTGAGGGGTCTGGAGATCAAGTCTTATGAGTTTACTGCATCAGAACAACATCACTGTTGTTTTCTAGCCTACAGAACTACTAGAGGATGAGCACACTGAAGGTATCCTCTCAGTCCTTTCCCTTCCCCAGTACACAACTTGGACACCGGATTTATTTCCAATTCACAGGTTCCTTTACAAAGAGCAGGAATTCACACAAATGCACACTAAAATATGTTTATTCAAAGGGCTCCTCGTCCACAAGCAGCTAATGATTCTTCTGGGCCAGCCCTCGTAAAATATCTCCCTTCTCACCCCAGGAAAGCAATATGCAGGATGGTAAACCTACAAGATTTAACCTAAAATTTTTCTGTAATAGGAGACATTCACTGAATTTTGACTGATGCAACCGCACACTATCCTCTTCCCTGGAAGTGAGGTGCCTGCGAGCACGCCCCCCCCTGCTGCCGACACAGAGTTGCGTCCGGAGGGTGCACAAGCAGCACTAATGCCCCAATGTGCCCAGCGGAGGTATTTTGAGCTGGTTTTGTGCATTTGAAGAGGGTTAGAGCCGAGTAAAACTTCAAAACTTCTAGGCATTGCTTTTGGTTTTTTTTTTGGTTGGTTTTGTGTGTGGGTTTTTGTTTTTTTTGTGTTTGTTTTGGTTTTTTTGTTTGTTTGTTTGTTTTTTTAATTTGGCAAACATGCCTGTTAGAGAATTAACTCTAATCCTGCTTTCCTGGCAGGTCTCCAAAATAACCTCATGCCAGCTCCTGAATTTACACTTCTGCAGTAGTTGTTTTTAGGAACCGTTCATTCCTGCAGCTCAGCAAGACCAGCAGAACGCTGCATGTAAAAAGGATTAAGCGTGGGGAAAAAAAAGCGTGTCTTTCTGAGTGATTCTGGTAATGTCTGCACAGCTGAAATGAAAAACAAAGCTAAACTACATGACATGCCAGGATACTTTTATAGAAGAAAGGGATTTTTAAGCAAATACACACATGCACACGTACAAATTCTCAGCTCTTGAAAACGTATCTACATGGGTGCACAGGTCACCTTCCCCCTACTACCTGGAAACAATCAAATGAAGGAATACTGCAAACACAGTGAGGTACAGCACATTAGAGGCCACTGGGTGCTTCTGCTCAATCCTCCTTTGAAACAAAAACTAACAAGCCAGGATGAAGCCAAACCCTTGGTATTCATGTAAGTGCGAGGTAACTCTTCAACTTTGTATGGCTGAAAATTTCCTGCAGGACTTGGCACTTCACAGGAATAAAATCACAAGAGCGCAACTTCCAATTCATTTCATCATCGTTTTGTCAACATTCAGAATTAATTTTGCTTCATGAGAAGTTTCTTCGAGTTCGCTTAAATCTGTCTGATCTAAAGCATCAGGACACTCCAAGAAATACCCAAACCAGAGAAACTATTAGAGAAGGTTTTGCATTTTGACCTGGCAGCTTAAAATAAAGTTCCCACCCAAAGGAAGTGATTATGAATTTATCTTCTCCTCTTCCCTATATGATTCAAAGAGAATATGTCACTGAGGACAAGCAACACATGAGAACACTCAGACCCTTGGAAAACAGCCAAAAAGCAATGACTTCAAAAGATGTTTATTAGAAAAACTGGACATTACAAGAGGACCATCTAGGAAACAAATTATACAAGGCACGCGCAGTCTATAGTACACTGTATAGAACAAGAGAGGAGACTGCAAATACACGCAACACACCCACCTGAAACTGCTAACATGATACATCACTGCATGGATCACTTGCCACGACAGGCAGATGATGGGGTTCTTCTAGAAGACAGCTAATCCATGGTATGTTTTACATTTACTGCAGAAGTACAGATTATATGAATACTTTTAACGACAGTTAAAAAAAGACTCATATTCAAGAATTTCTACATCATTCTTCCAAGCAGTGGCATTAAGATACTGTATCTCCTAAAATTTTATTTATTTTCATTCAAGATAATCTAGATTTCAAGTTCTTATACTACATTCTTCCCTATGAATAATAAAACCTTGTTGTCCACACACAGTTCTAGCTAGCAAAGCACATCTGAGACTATTTGCTTGGTTACCTAAGGAAGAAATTCAGAGACTTAATTAGCTGTCAAAACAAGATTCACAGGCAAGTCCTTTATAACCCAAATCAGAGAATCAATATATATATTAGCTAATGCTTTCATTAGGCTTCAGCACAAATACAACCTCGACTGAAAACAGGAATTCTTATCTTTGAAGCACAGCTAATAGCAACCAGCAGCCCCCCATCACAGAGCAGAGAGCAATACCCAGCTGAACTCACAGCAGAGAACTAAACCAGAACAAGCAGCTCAATAGTTTCTAGCAACAAGCACTACACAGACACTAATTCTCAATCAGGAACACGAACAGAAAAAATAACTCACTGAACAGACTGGTGACTCTGCATCTAGGTCTATATCAAATGAAACAAAAAATACTTCAGGAATGGTTAAAAATCTAATTCTCAAATTGGTCTCTCTTCCTCCTTCCTCAATGCTAAAAACATGCCCTGTTTCTTGACATTATGTTATGGTTTCAGCAGGATTGTTATGATCAATCCAACATCTGTCCATAAAACTTTAAGGATTATTCAGAAAAAACAGAATAGATTAATTATTGAAGGCTTGGTTGTCAACCCCCACACACCACCCTCCCCAACCTTACCTTCTCTGTTGCAGTGCAGCTCTTGGATGTGCTACAAATAAAGACAAACATTTCTATCAACACTGAAATTACAAAATTGAGAACAGGGAAAACCATGGCCAAGAGACAGATGGCACCTAAGCCTTCCCCCAGATACCTCAGACCACCGGGACTAGATACGAATACCTGCCATCAGAGCTCACATCACAAGTCCATGCTTTAGTGCCCATCACAGTGTCTATCCATCATCTAAAAAACAGACAGGAGTAGAAATAATTACATTTCAAACTGGAGAAAGTTATTATAACAGAGCATACATCCTCTAACCCTATGTCAAGGAAAAGAGGAAGCTGGCGTTTAGCAAATACAAAAGCAGCAAATGAGATCTCTCTTTATTACAAATAATGTGAATAAAATAGACTTCACAATCTCAGGAAAGGCTCTGCTGCCCTCTTCATTAATGTGAAGAATTTCATTGAGAATGCTAGCTAGTAAGATTAACATGTAAATAGCTAATCAACTGTCACATACACACGCGGTTTAAACAAACTGCAATTAGACCAAGGTGTCACCTTGTCCTCCTGCCTCTCTAGGCACATAAAGCCAAAGGTAAGTGAAACGAAGCAAGTCATCTGTTTCACATGCCATCAAATATCCTGAATTACTGAGGTATACTTGGAAGATGATGACCAGTTTTTCAAAATTAGCTCTAACTCTCTGTATCTGTATAACCATCTATAACACAAAACTTAGGACTGAATCTGGAAGCGAGAAGGCAGGCGACGGTTGCCCAAGTTACTGCTTCAGCTCACTAAAAGAATGTGACATACTGCCAAAGCTGATTTAAGCTATTTTTACACGTTAGCCTTTGAATACCAGTTTGTCTGAGGCTTGGGCGAGAATAAGTAATAAACATCCATGTTTCTCAACTTCAATGGTAAGGCCTTCTTTTTGGTTTATTTTTGTTTGTTTGTTTGTTTTTACTCTGTTTCTCCTACCATATGTTGGAAGCTTCTTTTAAGCATGCAGAATAAAAAAGAAATCCCAGCTACTCTGGAATAGATTTTTTGTCTTCCCAGACTGCCCATTAAGAAGAGAGAAACTGTTCAGTCAAAGATGGATCAACCTGAATATCCTGCAGATGAAATGAAATGCAACAGACGCTTCACCAATGTTTACACAGGCACTTCACAAAGTTGTGCAGTGGTAATATTAACTAGCATTTACTTACGCTTTTTTTTTTTTTAGGACAAATCCACTAGGAACAGGCAAGGATTTAAAATCCTTAATCACGGAATCACGGAATTGTCAGAGTTGGAAGGGACCTCTAGAGACCATCTCATCCAACTCCCCTGCTAAAGCAGGGTTGCCCAGAGCACATCACTCAGGGCTGCATCCAGGTGGGTCTTGAAGATCTCCAGAGAAGGGGACTCCATGACCTCCCTGGGCAGCCTGTTCCAGGGCTCTGACGTCCTCACCGGAAAGAAGTTTTTCCTATTTGAATGGAACTTCCAATGTTCCAGCTTGTGCCCATTGCCCCTCGCCCTGTCTCTGGGAACCACTGAAAAGAGTCCAGCTCCATCCTCCTTCAACTCACCCTTTAGGTACTTGTAAGCATTAATAAGGTCTCCCCTCAGCCTTCTCTTCTCCAGGCTAAAGAGTCCCATGAGTCTGAGGTACTCAGAAGAATGACAAACAACCAGGCTGCAAGATTTCTTGATGCCTACGCAAGTTGAAGCAATTGCAGGAGGCACTGCCACACTCCCCCGAGAGCACCTTCCATGCCTAATGGCCAAAAGCAGCGAATAGAGAATGATCACAGGTTTTAGAGAAACTAACAATTTTAAGATTCAAGAGCTACCTGACAGCTGTGACCACAACATGCTATTTCCCTAAAAAAAGGAATGAAACCAAGAAAATCTTCATTTCTTGAACCCTAAAGAGATCAAAAGAAATGTGTAAAGCCAGGCCCATGATCCAGCACAGGCCAGAGACCAGAGGTCAAAGTGATCTACAAGAAAAAATACTCACCTCAAATGGATCTGACCAGCAAATTAACTGTTCCAAGAAATAACAAAGGTCCATGGGTTTCTGCCACCACTGTGAAGGTATGAAACTCTAAAGCTCACTCAAACCAAGCTGAGCTCTGACCTAACTAAACTCTTTGGTCATAAGAAGTGTAACTTGCATCAAAAAGTCCTACCATACCCAAGACTCAGACAACAGAGAAAACCCCAGAGCCAATAAAGGCTTGTACTGTTCTGGAAGATGGAAATTCCTCCAAGTTGACACTCAGCAACATTCGGGTAACAGCACTGCAGGGCTGGGAAGACCTCAACAGAACAGGAAGGTATTTAGAGTCAATGAAGCAGCAACATCTCAAACATTACCTACTGCTGCCACACCTCGGGCATTAACCAAGGCTCTAATGATGTCAGGAGGTTCTGCCAGTATCCATGGACAAAAACCCACCAAAGGGAACACGAGGACTGAAAAGATTTTACTTATTGTAAACATAACATGGGTAGGAGGCTGGAAGACCAAGTTCTGAGAAGTTCTGAGAAGGGCAAAAGATCCTAGCCCAAAGGGGAAAGGGTCACACACCAAGAGGAAGCCCAAAGAAACAAGCACAGACCTTTGTGGCAAAACGCATCAAAAGCTGAAAAGCTGCAAAGCAAAGCTACATTATTTTTTTTTTTTGTTTGGGTTTTGGCAAGGTAGGAACTTCCCTCTCACCAGGCTCTTGAGAGAAACTGAAAAGGACATGTGTACAGGGCCTGACACATTTTTGAACAAAGCAGGAGAATTCTGCAATCAAGCACAAGATGAATATGATCATGCTGCTTTCAAAGTTACATCCACTCTGTGAACAGCTTGGACACTTTGGTGAACATCCTGACACAATACTGCTCTATCAGATCTGAAATGTGATAATCCAGCACAGCCACCTCAATTCAGGAGGACCTCAATGGCTCTGTGCAGGCCCCTGCAGGGATCCGTGTCCCAGCTCCCTGTGACATCCACAGTAACAGCTTTACTGAAGAAATTCCATCTCTCAAGAACTTCCAGGTATTGGGGTGGGGGGTGATGGCGTTGGTTGTTGTTGTTAAGAACACGGTAATACCTCCCATCTGTAATACTGGCAAAACCCTCAGAAGGAAAAACAACCTAGAAAAGCAAAACTTTTAACATTGCAAGGGGCGCTAAGGCCAGCAAAGAGCACTTGGCACCAGTGTCTTACCAGTCTTCAGCTCCCAAAGGCCTGCCCTTCTCTGCCCAGAAGATGCAGCGCGGTGCAGTTCTTCACATGACGAGCAATGAACAAAATACCAGAACTATTCTTTTCAATCCTCCTCCTCTCAACTCAAATCACATACTAAAAAAGCAGGCACCGAACTCCATTTCTGAGAATACAATTGATTTTCATCCTGCTCTGCTTGTCACGTCGTACTACTAAAGCTCACAAATATTCCATATGAGCCTTGCAAAGCAGCAGGTATCTCAGAAGGCAATGAGATGATATAACTGACACCCAAAAAGGTGTTTTCAGGTAAATATAATGGGCAGTTACACAACTACTTCTCTTTTTCACCTCCAGTAAAAGCTAAGATCCAGGTTCCTAAACACTTCAATTTAAAAGTATAAAAACCCAGGAAAAAATTAAATAAAAATGAAATACCATTCAGTTTGTTTTTGTTGTTTGTTGTTTTATTTGTTTGGTTGGTTTTGGGTTTTTTTTGTTGGTTTTTTTTTTTAATGTTTACAGGGAGAATTTGATCTGAACTGTAAGGTAAATATGAGTCAAGACTTCTGACAGAGTGCTGACTGGAGAGCATGATGAATCATAAGAGGTTGAGAGGGACAGAGCCTAAGTCCAGGAAACCTAGAAAACACCTAGAAAAGGAAAAATATTGAAAAAAACCAGCAATAAATATCGAAAAGAAACTAGAGAGTCCTACAATCTTCTGTCCCATTTCTCTTTGTCAGTTGCTTTTTTCTTTTTTTGCAATGTGGGTTCCAAAAGGGACATTGAAGAGCCATCTACTGGATTGCCAGAATTTCTTAAATCAGGATACAACTGAAATTTGTGTGCACAACTGTAAGAAGCAATTATAAATATTTCAAAACAAAGGTTTGCCTGAGCCATTTCAATTGAAAAAGCACTGGGCTAAAATTAAGCTTGATTTAAGTAGTGAGGTATAGCTAGATTATACCAGGCATTATTCTAACCAGTTTAAGAACCCAGTAGCCAGCACAAGAAGCCACGATGTGATTGGTATTTGTGTTCTAGTGACCTCTTTCCCCCCATTTACTGTTCTGCAAAACACCAGTTGACTGATGCATCAGGCAGAAGGGGAAGAACAGCTCTTCCCTGCAGGCCACGACCCACAGCAGCATCGCAGGCTGCGATTCACCCACAGGTAAACGTTTATTTTACAAGCTTTTTTTACAAATTTAAAAGCATATCCCAGATCCAATTCACTTGATACTGTGACACCATTTTAATATACTGGTATGTCCACAGAGGCTGTAGCACCAGACTGTGCATAAACGAATGCTAGGAATGAAACATTTTCAGAAAAGCTTGCAATCAAACTTCTCCAAAGGTATAAAGACAGGTAACTTACCAGCCCGCTCAATTCACATGGCATCATGAATATTCCTCAGGGATTATGAGAGATGAGAATGGAAGCTAAAACATTATTAGTAGATAAAAAGGACCAGGCACTTGCATACTGAAGATACCAACTAAAAATACGAGTTTTAATTTTTTTGGAGTCTAAGTTCTGATTGCTGTTCAGTCAACCATAATTTCTAAAATATCTTATTTTATTTAGACAACCAATTGACAAAAGAAAAAAAATCATTTTACAGAGCCATAGGCTTTTGCTTCTCCTTCCATTCTGCCATCAGACATCATCTTCCAGACAGTGGTAACACATCTGCACTGGCTGAATTGTTATAATGATAGTACTGAACCATGAGTATAACAAGGAAATATAAGTTTAATCACACATCTCAATTTTCATCAAGCAATCTTATCTCTGTGAGTAGCCACAATCATTCCCAATCTTTGGTATTAAAGTCTGATTGCGGGGTTTTTTTTCGCCACTAAAGATTTTGTGGTCTCAATTCGTAACAGAGAAGAGTTTACTGCTAACACAAGCAAAGGCTCTGTGCATCAAAAAGAAGTCTTTCTTTGCTTGTGTGGCTTTGCCATTCCCACGCTTCCTCCTGGAGATCCTCTTACATATTTATATACTGCCATCCCTTGCTGCACAGGGAATTCATAAATTCAGGCATTGTCATCTAATTTTCACCTACCAACACAGTAACTGCCAATAGAGAATCATTGTGACCCCCATATTTCTGTTACATCAAGAGCAAAGCTCACAGTCTCTGTTACCGGATCTAGCTCAGTATCTGAAAGATACACATTTTTATACAGAAAAAAATTTACAAGAAACATCCTTGTGGTCTGTCCTGCGTTACTTTACTCATTAGTGGAAGCTTTGTAAGAAATACATGATGGTTAAAGAGATGTGAAACACACAACTTCTTTGCAGTTCAAGCTTGTAGGACCTCAACCTGAAACACGTATGGCTACAGAAGACAGCACAGATATAATTTAGTGTTATTACTTGCTACTCCTTTGCCGGTTACCAAGCCTACAAGCAACCTATTACTTTTGAAAGCTCAGATTTCACATCAGGCAAAAATCTGTTCCATCGCTGTCGTCATTTTTGCTATACACTTGTACAGTAGTTTACCCTGTATCCTTACTCAGAAAGGCAGTCCTCCTCCTAGTGGGACTAACTGAACTGCAGAGGAGGAGATTAAAATGGAAAGACTGTCCACTACATGCATCCTCTTACAAAAAACAACAAAAAAAAGTTACTTTCTTAAAAAACAAGAATCAACTTCGTCAGGTTTTCTTCTCCCTACCCAAATACTGCTGCTCCTTTGTCCCCAGTTACCACATTTAGAAAAATCTAAGACCTAAGAAGATTAAGACTTTATCATCTGACTACATCGGATTTCTTTCAATGCAACTTTGATGTTACTGCGTGTGATCCTTCACTTGCCCCCACAAAATTCTTTTGGGAACTTTTAACTGCAATCCAGGATTTTCAGAAACTTCATATAAATTTTTGCTTCAAAAATCTGAGATGACTTTACTTGCCTGACTTACACATCTCAAAAGTGGAAGCACTCTAATAAGGTCTACTGTTTTTGTGATGGAGACACTGTTGGGAAGGCAAGATGACTCATTCCAGGAGGACACAGTCCAAACGTTCTTCAGATTCACTGGAGGGAGATTCAAGTCAAACAGCAAGGTCCTCCAGTGTGTTGACTACAAGCTGATTTCATAGCAGACTTAGGACACAGTCCTTCAGAAAGATCCTGTAATGCACAAGAGATGACACATCTTGACATCTTTCCAGTGTTTGGGTGGAACTCCCCGACTCACACATTCTGTATCACTTGCTTTACTCCCCATCTTCAGCTGGCAGAAACACAGCTGCTCTCTGCTGGATGTGTACCTCACTCTAGCAGTCATTTTTTTAGCCTTGTGCATGGGCATTACCGACAGATTATTTTATTTTTTAACTCAAAAGAAAACATGCAAAGAAAGAACATGCCAGCTGATGTCCTCAGTTGGGGAACTGCCTGTCATTACCTTCCTGCACTTTAAGCTGGACACCTGAAATCATTTCACCTATTTCGCTGTCTTGGCCTTCCTGCTCAATTCCTGGCAACTTCTTTATGGCACCCTTCACTTCACTACTCATTCTGGTATGGAATGCCTACCTAACATAAAAACATAGAATCACAGGATGGTTTGGGTTGGAAGGGGCCGTTAAAGGCCATCTAGTCCCAACCCCCCTGCAATGAGCAGGGACATCTTCCACTAGGTCAGGTTGGACGGAGGTCAGAGCAACCTCCGTCCAACCTGACCTGGAACATTTCCAGGGATGAGCCACATGCAGCATCACGGAGATGTAACCAACCTGCTCCCAGTTTGTAAAATCAGATTAACGGAAGTATTTCCCATTCAGAAACTCACATGGTAATTGATGGGATTCACCACGCTTAATTCTTTATAGTTCGTGAGAAGAAACAGGTTGTACAAGCCATTCTCCTACAGCATCTACTTGGGATCACAGTTCCAGGGATGTACCCAAAAGCAGTATTATGGCCCTTCCACAGATGCCATTCTCAACCCTACACAAAACCCGCACTGCAGCCAAACCAGAAAACAGAAGTGTTAGTGCTATCTAAGATGAGTTCCCCGATGCTGCAGCACTAGCAGAAGAAATACCTGCTTTAGAAAGAACTGCTGCTTGCATTGACAGTGCACTGAAACTTTAACGTTTGTAAAACCACATCATTAGATACTGATCTATATGAGATGATAGGAATCACTGTTTGGAAGAAATTCCTTCTCACTCCGGCTGCTGGTCAAATGAGGAGTTCTGGCTGAGAGAACATAGGAAAAAGTGAAAAACAAGACCATTTCCTAAACTTAGTGAAAACTCCAGTACTTGACTGTTGGAATTTCTTCAGATAAACATGTCTCCAACTACATCAAGTCTGGGTGAACCTCCCCAATCTGACCAGCAGGAACTAAGGACTTGTACAACTACACAGAATCATCCAGAATTGATATATTATACTAAACAAAGGATGTTAGGAGGATATGGTTAACATCTTTAGCAAACCTGTTCTTGTACTTTACACCTTTTTAGGTACACTATCTTCAGTTTCTTTTCCTGGTACACTGGACACACCAAATGGGCAGTTCTCTGAGATGTATCACTTAATACTGGTTAATCAACACATATGTATGGTGTTAGGAAGGGCAGGACCTACATCAACTGCAGAGGTTTTATTCCCGTAGTGAACGTATGCATCTACGAAGTGCACCTTAAAATCTGAAATGCAAGGGCACAGAAGGAGGGAGAAACAAGTCTATTCATGTAAGATAACAGCTGGATGTATAGGGTCATTAAACAATGCTGCTCATGGCAATCTCTTTTAAAGGAAATAGGTGGTTAAAGAGACAAACAATGTGGTGTTACAGAAATACTCATACGAAGTACAGTTTTACTCACTTTTGAAACTACTGTTGTGTCTGTTTTTTAATAGACAGGGATCCCTAAAGACTCTATATGTTGCATGGTTCAATGCACACTGCTTTCATAATGGCCCCTTCCAGTGACAACATCAAAATGCAATGGAAGCAGACATGGCATATGCTTGAACTAACCATATGCCTACCGTGGCTGATTAGAGAAGTGTTTATTCAGAATCCGAAAGGTTCTTGAGAACTCAAAAGTCCCATTCATGCCAGACAGAAGCGCAGCAGGAGGAAGAAAGCATCACAAGAGTGGTAGGACCCGCAAGGTAACTGTCACTGTCCTCCTCCAGGAGGTCTCCTGCAGCTCCCCACCCATGGCGATCTGGACCATACTGTATATGCACCCTGCAGCTCCCCACACTATGGAGCTGGACTCTACAGACAATAAGCCAGAAGGGCTGGACACTATTCTCATTATTTTGTGTATTTAAGGATTACTGCCACTTGCTAATTAATGGGAAGTCTCCTACTGCTGGTGAGAAATGGGTGAACTCAGTTTTGTTCACGAGAAGGACTTGTGTGCACTCGAACACACAATATTTGTTCCAGCCAGCTCAAACAAGTTACATACCTCTGAGACAAACTACATCCTTCACTGCAAGGAGACCTTCAGAAGAGAGAATAAACTCCGTTAGTGGAGATGACTGATTATACTGGTCTAACGTACAACCTTCATTTCCCCCTATCTTTCTAAAGGTTAGTCTTTCTGAAGAAGTACTGAGTAGAAAACTTTCCTAGCTAATGCACCTCAACTCCTTTCTCTCATACAAACAGCACTGAAAGAAGCCTAACTCAATAGATAATCCTGATGCTTCAAAAGATCACATTTGCAGACACATGCTTTTAGTTACACTTGCCAGTTCAAACAAGACAAGCCTACCAAAAAATAAGGATTTTTTGGTCAAAAAATCTCTACCCTGCAGGAAAAGTCTTCATGGAAAGCTAGGTTATCTTACCTCAATCCCAAAGCACTCAAATTTACGGCTTTATATAATTAGAGAACAGAAAACACTGAATTACTTTTAAAAGTTCAAGTAAGTGAAAATTAGTAAAGTTAAAAGGGGTAAGTATTGCCTCTGAGAAGAAGGATGGCGATTCCCACCACGGAATTGGACTCTAAACCCTCCATGCCAGACACTAAAGTTTGTGCTATAAAAGAAGAGCACTGATTTTTAGTTTATTTCTTAAATTCAAATTTAATTTAAAAATCCTTTATTACTATTTCTTGGTTGAGGAAGCAGTGAAGCTAATCAAAGCCACTCAGAGCTGGACAACCACACTGTTTTTCTTCCTTGTGTATACACACGCTACACCGATCTTATACTAGAAAAAAAAAAATCACTTTGAGCTACTCGAGTACTTGCATGTTTATCTCTCACTTCATCAACTTCTACTAATAGAGCAAGATATTTGACGTTCTTTAGTTGCTTCTGTTTTAAACCTCAGCTCAGTTGCTAAAAGGATTTTTGAAGCTATTCCCAATGAAAAGACCTACATCCATGGAACTGCCTCTCACACCAGAATAGCCTCTTGCAATGTGGAAGATGCAGTCTTCCCTGCACGTATCCCACTGTGTCCCAGTGAAATAGATTTAATTTATGACCTTTAGATTTCCCATGCTACGCTGCACACCTTTTTGAACACACTCATAAGGCACACAGTTGAAAACATCTATTTGACATGAGAGAAAAGGCTAAGAATTGTACAACCAAGAGTCAGTCAAGCAACAAATAAAAGGGAAGAAAAAAAGCACATTTATTTTCTATGGACCACCATTAGAGAAATGACACAGGAAGAAACAAGTTGTGAAATATTTAATCTTTACAAGGAACATTAAAGAAAATGTATGTTTTAGTGCTTTGCAGACATAAGGAGTAATGAATGTTTATTTGCATAAAATGAGCAAATTAAATGCAAAATTAGCTAATAAGTGTGTGTCTACATTCCTGTGAAATGTGTCATCTGGAAATGCTGATAAGATTAGTAACTCAAGATCTCATACTTCATGTAGATAAGGTAATAATATCAAAGAAATCCAAAGAAAAGAATCCTGCAGTATTTTGACCTTTACATACCATATTAAAAACTCATTTGAAAAATAGCAAGGGGCACTCAAAAAAACCTCAGACTTTGCAACTAGACTTTACCCCTGCAGCTTGCTGGCTACGCAGATCCCAGATACTGCAGGTAACACCGTTCTCCTTTCTCTCTGCAGAGACAGACAAGCAGAGGTGTACATCCAATCCAAGAATGGACAGTACAGAATAATAGAATCATAGAATGGTTAGAGTTAGAAGGGACCTTAAAGATCATCGAGTTCCAACCCCCCTGCCATGGGCAGGGACACCTCCCACCAGACCAGGTTGCTCAAAGCCCCATCCAGCCTGGCCTTAAACACTTCCAGGGATGGGGCAGCCACAAATTCCCTGGGCAACCTGTTCCAGTGCTTCACCACCCTCACAGTAAAGAATTTCCTCCTAATATCTAATCTAAATCTCCCCTCTTCCAATTTAAAACCATCACCCCTTGTCCTGTCACTACACTTCCTGACAAAGAGTCCCTCTCCGGCTCTCCTGTAGGTTCCCTTCAGATATTGGAAAAGAAAGAGTAGAAGAGAAGTTACAAATACTAAAATTAAGGCTTTAAGTGTCCTCATTTCTCAGGAACCTTAAATTCAATGTCTCCACTAGTATCAATCAGTTTGTACAGTGGCAGAGTAGCAAGAATTGCAAGCAGCGAGTACACTTCATTTCAACAAGGGCACTGATGGTCAAATACTGCTTTAACCTGACTGAGAAGTAGCTGAGAAATTTTGCCAGCAAGCAAGGTCACTGTGAAACACAAAGGTCTCCCTCTTCATTTTTTCCTTTGACCTACGTATTCAGCTCTGTAACACTTGCCAAAAAGCCTACAGACTGCTTTCTTAGATGTAATGCATTATCATCCTGTCAAGGTACAGCAATTCAAAAAATCAAAGCTACAGAAATCTGACACAAAATGTACGGCAAAAAGACCGACTAGCTATTAGTTAGTATGATTTTTGTAGTAAACCCCTAAATAATATCTGAAAGAATATGGGCAGGGCAGAAAAACAAGTATTTGACTGAAATGCTTATGATTAAGAGTAATTTTTAAGGTTGTGTCCACCAGAAATTTTACATTGAATCCACAACTGTTGGAAAACAGAAGGCAAATAAAGGTTGCTGCTCAACTTTCTGGAGTAAGCATGATGGAGTAAGCATGACAGTGCTTACTTATGAGCTTACTGCTCCACTATCTGGTGTAAGTATGATAGTGCCTACATTATCTAAGGACCCGTTTATGATGTATACTACTGCAGTTTTTGACCCTCTTGAACACGACTTAGAATGCTAAGGTATGTCAGTTAGCTACCATCTGCCTGGCTTCATTTTTAGCACTATATGAAATCTTTGGATTCTTGGCATTAGAGTTCCACAAACACCTTACCAAAGACCTTCCAACTTTGATCTTCCTGAAACAGCCCGAAGTGCACTTCAGATGTGGCAACAGAACCCCCACTGCAACACAAACAGGTTACCAACTACATGAAAACTGGGCATGCTTGCGAAAACAGAAGGCAAAAAGAATTCATAGTTCTTTTCCTGGAGAGGCATACAGCATGCTTTGCATTCAAGAGTCCACAAGTTTGCTGTCTGACTAGAGCCACCCTTGCCAATAATTAATAACTGAAAAATGATCAGCTGTCCGTATGTTCTTGAACTGCTGCACCAGCAGAGTCCACAAACCCAGGTGGCTACCCCCCCGCCTGCAGGATGACCATGGCAAAGCACTCTGCTGTCCACAGATACAGAAGGTAAAGATGCCCAAGATGAAGTGTGCCGGGGGCGTGGTCATGTTGGCTCTCCTTGTTTGGCTTTTTGTTTTTTTGTGGGGTTTTTTTGGTTGTTTGGTTTTGTTTTTTTAAAGACCTGCAAGCACTAAATGTTAATTTAACTAAGTGGGAAAATAATCCAGGTCTGAGGCCATCAAGTATCATTTAAGAAATCTGACCCAATGTCAACTGTTTCAACTGAGACAAAGTAGTTCTAACTTTTTGTAAGCTGCTACATTTTGAAGCTGAAAAAGACCTGAAAAAGAAGCAGCCTTTTATATACTATCCAGCACTGGCAAAATTGAGGGCCTGATTCTTCCCAATAGCCCACTCTCTTCTCTCCCTCACCCCAACTAAGTCCTCCAAGACCCCTTTTTATAGGTTGCAAGGTTGCAAGAATTTCAGTTTGCTCTCTTTCTGAAGGCACTAAAATTTCCAGTAGCCAGTTTTGGGTACTGATTATATGATTGGAAAAACAGATTTGTGCATAGAAACTGCACAGATCAACTAAACTGGGTTATTATTCCTTCACTTTTTTAATGCAAGTATTTAAAATAAAGCTTATTTGGAGGAGAAAAAGCCTTTTGTCCTACCCATATAAAATTTTTATAACAAATTAAAGACACTATTGTTACAGCTTTGCCAACGAACTTTAGCAACTGTTTACCCAGTGCTTTAAGGAAATAATTTCTATCAGCAAGAATAGAAATTACTTAAGTGGTTTGAAAACTACAACTAAATAATTTTCATCTTGCCTATCTAGAGACTCTCTGAGTTAGTTTAACCTAGCTTTTGTAGGTAGGCTTTTTGGTATCAAAAATGTCTGCATACCTCAGCACACCAAGCCACTGCTCTTTTTTGCTCCAACACTTTTGAAAGTATTCCTGATGGAAGGAAGCTCAGAAGCTTTTCAGAAGTTAATAGATGAGAAATAATCCTATCTTCTCCGTAACACGCGTAGAATGTAACCAGCAGCCAGAGAACAGGATAACCTGTCTGTGTGGAAAAGCTTTGAGCTCCTCAACACGGCATTCACAACAAAGCAGAAAGGTAAGCTGCAAGCGAGTATAGCAGGATAAAAACTGGTTTCAAGACTAAAAATTAGGACTAGTGCAGTTTAATGCAATTCACCACAGATGTGATATTAGTCAGAACACCTATACCCCCTAAAAGAAACTGAAGTGCCTATGCACCAACACCTGACTGTAGCCAAAACCTCTCTATTTTGTCAAAAAAAACCCACTAGACTCCTTACATTTCCAAAGGAAACACTAATCTTGTAGGGGCATCACATGCAAAAGTTAATCCATATATTTATCTATGGATTAATGTATTACAAAGATGTTAAAGCCTCTCCTGTACAAATGATCCACTAACATGGAGCACTTGGATCAGACAATTCGGTCAGGCTTTGGGAGGAAAGGTGTGTGCAATTGCCTGGAAGGCTGAGCAGCTGGTTCACAGACACCTCAAAAGATTGCTCTTATTTGATGCATAACCTTATGATTTGATTTGCATCTTATTTGATGCCTAAAGACATCCACAGGATGAGTTTGCTCTGCATTTCACAATGTAATATTACTTATTTAACACAGTAATTTCTTCCTTCACACTGAAAAAGAATCTGCTTTAAGCATAGCCCAGCCTTCAGAGCAGCAGAGTGTCCAGGACACTTCCCACTTAGAGCAAGCTCACAGAAGAGCTCTGCAATAGACATCTGTTGAGAAATACCAGATCAGGTCCAGTTCTTCAATATGAACTTTATCAGAAGAAAAGTTTCATCTTGTCTGCAACTAAAAGCAGGACCCTTCACAGCTGCTGATAATGGGCTGCAGGCTTAGACTTCCTCAGCTGTATGGTTTTTCTATCGCTCCTCTTTCCGGTGCCTTCAAGAGAAAAAATAAGCAGATCACATTTGTTCCTACTCCTCCAACTGGAAACAACCTAAATACTTGAGTGCACAGTAACAGCCAGCAAACCAGCAGAAAAGAAGAGAACAGGACACACGGGGAAGACTGGAATGCATATCTCATATCCTAAGAACAGCCACTACTACTGGGTGTTCAAGGGGGAAATAAAGTGACAAATAAAATATTAACTAACAGGCTTGACCTGCTGCCTTACAGGAAAACTCATTTATGTTTCATTCTAGGTTTTATGGGGTAAGTGGAGGTGCCAGTGACTGGTAACAGAATTATCAGCAACTCCAATATATTTTGGCGAGCTGCTCATCAACAGCTTATGAAGTTGCCTTCAGCTGCTTGGAACCTGTTCCCGCTGCTCAAACAGAATGCTCCATGCTGAATACCTGACCTCGGCCACAATCTCTGGGAAAATCATATTAACCAAGATAGTTCGGATGTTGAGATCAGCAGCATTTCAACATAACTGCTTATTAAATCCTTGCAGATAAGTTGCACACGGGCTCCAGTCTTTGCATGTTACAGAGCAGAAGTTACTCAGCAAAGATTTGCCGGAAAATAAAGCTCACTACAATGGTTCTTCCAAGCTGCTACAACCTCATGGATGCACAATACTGAGAGCAGGAAGAATTCCTCTCCTGTGATCTCAGTGCTGCTACTCTCAGCACCAAGTAGAATAAAAAGGAGGAAAGAGCTCACCCAGAACAATGGGGAGAAAAATCTGTAATTGCAACTGATTTTGATTGAAAATACACACGGAGGAGTTCGAGGTCTCTGGTCTTCATAAAACAGACATGAAACTTAAAACAATGTGGTCTTATCCTTTTTGGCGTTTGTTCTATAGGTACTACCAGCAAAAAGTTACGCTAATTCTCAAACTCACTGGTTCAATATATTGGATTTTAAAACCTGATTATTTAAAGCAGGGTTTGATTTGGCACCTAAGAACATGCTTCAAAGAATTTTCAGAAGGAAGTCGGGATCCAAGAACTGGTTAAAAAGCGAACATAAGAAACATCAAATTACTGCCTGTGCAGCATGTATTCAGTTCTCCTGAGTACATGCATTATGATACTATCTTCAATTATGCACTTGAACTATTTTTAATCACAGGACTTTCAGCCTGTGCAGTGTTTCACTTTCTCTTTTACTGTAGAAGTTAAGCAGCACAGCAGGGAATTTAAAAAAGAACATCCATGGCTAAGACAGCTGAATGCTCTCCAGAATTAGATTTTCTTTCCTATCACAAAATTAATTCTTACACCGCATCTCCTCTTAAATTCAAGTTGGGTATGCATTTTCTGCACATTGAACTTTCAATGTGTAAAGGTATTTCAGAATAACGTCACGTAACCAGGTTCTGATGCAATGGATACCCATTCCTCGAAGTTAAAATGCCAATACAACCATCTCACTGCTGTGAAGATTTTCAAAAAGAGAGAAACAATTGTGTATCCTACACTTACACAAGCTCTGCAGGAAGCTCAACAGTAAAATTAATGAGCAAGACTGCATTCTCACTGGTGCTAAGGAAGGAAAAAAGTGAAGCTGTACTTGAAGCAAGGAGGACAGAACTAAAGCTCAGTCTGCTCTTAGTTCTTCCTTTTTTATGCAATTTGGTAGATTATAATCACAGAAATACACTTTGAAATTGTGTTTTAAATTCATAAACCTCACTGACAAGAAACTGATGTTTCTGTTTTATGAGAGGAGTACAGCCCATTGTGTATCCTTACAATTATCTCCAAATTCCACACGTGTAAAAGCCAATTCACTCAGGTGTTTTTTTCCTGTAACAACCTTGTTATCTGCTTCATTCCCCAGAGACAGCCCACCTGAGCATACTCAGCAAGTCCTACTGCATTTCTTATTGTCAGTAACTCCACCTGACCACACAGCCTGGATAATCCCGAGGTAAGAGACCCTCTTCATTCCATTTAAGATTTTGCAAGTGAAACAGCATTGATGACTTTGTGTGATCAAAACTGTTTTCAAATTGACGTATGGCAAATAAAGCTATCTGGAATTAAGCAAAGACTTCATATCTGAAAAAGCCTTACAAAATACCTCTACTCACCAGTTACATTTCTTCTGCAGTTGGTGTCAGAACTGGCATGCTATTCAGTTCCATGATAAAGAATGACTGAACCTGGAATGCTCCTACAGCCTAGTAAGCTCTTTCCGACTTCTCTGCTCCTTTCAAAGCACAGCATAACGTACGGTCAGGAAAAGAAAGGTCTGGACACTTCTGGCGGAGGAAACGTGCAAGATGAGCAGGTGCCATGAAGGATTCAACATGTCCAAGCAATTCAAGTTTGATTTCCAAATCTGTTCTTCAGCTTTTGCTATTTGTCTAGAAGCAACATATCACGCCCTCCACAAAAATGATTACTAAAATCCACTGGTTTTATAATGCGAGCAACTACAACTGTCCCTTGGTTTAATGGCAATTCTCTCTCAATTAATGCCTTCTAAGCATTATGATGTCCAATAGGTAAATGATCCAAACTCATGATATGCCGCTTTTGTTATTTTCAAGATAAAATTTTATTATTTTACAGAGATCTACTTGGACACATTCCTAAACAACATTCTTAGACTTTGAAGAAGTGTGCTGCAAGTTCTTTACTTTTTCATGGTGGGGAACCCCCCCATACCTGGATTTAATTACACAGGAAAAATTTAAGTGTTCAAAATCTTTTCTGCTTCCAGCATCCCTAAAATTGCATCTGGTTTTCTTTAGAAGTGCAAGTGATCTTTATTTTGGAATTGATTTCAGTTATAACAACCTATGCCATGCTCCTCTTGGACATGGACAAATTGAAATTTAACTTTTACCTTCAGCGCCTGGAGTCTCTCCATGGTAATGGCAGATTTTCAACAATATTCCAGTGATCAGGTCTGTGGAGCTCATCTCCTCCCTCCTCCCACCCAAGCCATTTAATCTTACTGAAGGAAATTAGAAAGAAAGTTGTCTTACCGATAACTCCAAGGTTAATGTCCCTTGCGAACCCCACCTAGCAAGTCGACATCATGACATGTCAGGTCAGCCTCAACCACGCTTCCCTGATAGTCAGGTAAAAGGAAGGAGTTAAAATACAAAATTGACACTTGCAGATTTCTGGACATCAGAAAATGTGATGCAATATATTCTGAACTGTCTTTCAGAGCTTCTGGTAACCTCCAACTTGTTAAAACATTTCTTCAGAGGGATTCTCCTTTCTAAAATTTCAAAAGTTTCTGATCAATAACCAAATACTGCAGATCCACCTTGACCGTTTTGTTTGAATGAAAAAAAAGTTTAAGATTTCCCTTTAACATGAATGAATTTTTTTCCCCCTACTCTACATATTTTATCAACTAATGTATGCTCAACTTAGCCACTCTGGGTTTCAAAAGACATTTTAAGCCAATAGATTATAACACCTTCATTCAAATTCTAAGTTAACAGAAGCTCTAACTTTTTTTTTTTCTTTAGAAAAACCAGGGAACATAACTTGGTACACTCTTTCTATAAGGCTCTGATCTATTGAAGTAGTTCACATGAATGACAGAATTCAATCTGGCAAACGTTCATTGTACAAGGAATCCTTAATCACACAAATACTCCAACTGAAGTCATGCACGATCAAAGATTTGTAGGGGAAGGTCCTTGCTGTCCTACCACCATCATCTCTGGATAACAATTAACTTGCTGAAAACGCATCTGCATTTGGGCCAACAGATCAAGGTGCCAAACATGTTTTACTAAGAGGCTTAAGATTTTTTTTTTCTCAATACTTCACATTTATTTTTTTGCTAGCCTTATAATAAGAGTGCCTTCTGTATTTTTTTTCTGTGTAGTTCAAAATACACAAATGGGCTTCATGTCCAAAT
The DNA here is from genome assembly GCF_964106895.1 of Numenius arquata. Classification (NCBI taxonomy): domain Eukaryota; kingdom Metazoa; phylum Chordata; class Aves; order Charadriiformes; family Scolopacidae; genus Numenius; species Numenius arquata. Next base: position 421,380 of record NC_133596.1, read on the forward strand.
GCAGAGGGGATAAAAAGTGGTCAGGTTTTTATACAGTCACCAAAATCATGCGGTGATCTCCTACTTAGAGTTTATTTTGAAAAGGTTTAAGCAATGTAGTTGTCATTCTTTCTAATAATTAGACTACAGAAGCTGAGTCCTGAAAATAAACAATTACTACAAAAAATTAAATCTTTAATGCTCTGAAAAAATGCAGGCTGTTTAATGAATTAGAAAAATTAAAAGCTGAGTTTAGTAAACTGATTTTGTTAATAATGTGAATATGTCTCTAATAACACAATAGCTGTAAAAATCTTTCGTTAAAGTTTTGGAATTTCTAGGAATCTGGCAACCTACTTCTTATTTTTAAGTCAAACACCTTATCAATACAGACATTTAAGCAACTGCTATAAATGAGTGATCAAATGATTATTAAGATCCCATTTCATGGCTCCTCCTCCAACGCCAGCAGGACACTCATAAAAGCTTAATATTGGTTTGCAAGTCAAAATCCATTTTCAACATATTCTATAAGAGGATTTTTACTAAGTTATACTGAAGAAACAATCAGAACAGATGCACAAGAGTAAATTTAAATTTATTTTTTGTTTTGACTATATATGAAAATTGTGCTGAGAAGCTAGTGCAAAATTCTTCCCTTGAGTATGTCATCAGGCATGGTATATTCTTCCACTGTGCTACAGTATCTTTGTTCAGTAATATTTTTTTTTCCAATAATTTTTTAAGTTCTTCAAGTTCAGTATACACCACTACTCAAGTAAGTTGTAGAAGGCATTAAGAATTCAGCACTGCTGCAAATTTAAACAGTGAATTTGAGTATCCATAAATCGTGTAAATCAAAGTACTTGGTACATATTATAAACTTTGACTGATTTTAATTTTCAATTCTAAAAACGTATAGCTCACTTCTCATATTCAGTAAAAATATTAGGATAAATGGTGAATTGAGCAGAAATAAATACAAGATGCAGCTTTACAATTCTTGAGGAAGACAATTCTAACATTTTTGTTCCTAAGCATTATAATTGAAGTGTTTCGCTTCCTCCCCACACCCCCCCCGTAAGCATGCACTGGCACTTCACCTGTCCTGGGCTAACACCTGAAACATGCAGTACATGAACACTGTCTTTCTTCCAGGATGCAGAGTACTTTAGATTTGATTCCAATTAAGCTCCCTTGTATGAGATCCCCTTTACAATGATTACTGAAAAGCAAATAGGTATTGGGACTACAGGGTTCTGCTCAACACCACAAAAGTTATATAATTGCTATAAAGTCACACTGACAGGACAGCACACCCTTGTATTAGAACAAAATTACAAGCCAGATCCTTACCACAAGCAAAAGCCTGAAACATATGCTCAGGCAATGCCTCTCTGACTTCACTGCTCAAGTAAGGAACAGAGAGGGCAGGATTAACTTTCTGAAGTTAAAAAAACTAAACCAAGCAAAAAGGGCTTTAATACACTAAGTACTAATTTTGGAAAGCACTTTAAATCATTTATGACCAATTCTATTAATTTGCAAGGAAGAACCTGACACACGGGCAAACCCAGTCTGGGGAACCAGACAGACATCCTCACTTCAATTCAGGTCAAAACTCACACCATGCAATTATATACCAGACCCACAAAAGTAAAGCGTGGGAAGGTTCATCTTTCTGTTCACATTCTGACAAAATACACTTGAGAGACACCAGACAGGAATAGAAGACAAAGGGAGGAGTATGACCACTGAAGTTTAACTTCCTCAATAGTCTGTGTTTAGAATGCTGTAAATCAAGCATGAGCAGTATGTTTGATTTGGCTATTTAGAGGTCCGGCAATAGTTTTCTTTAGAGAAAGTTTAAATCCGTTTGTTTCTCTCTTTTCTTGAGAAGCAAATGTTCTTCATTGGGGTACAGAATGGCTCAGATGCAACAGAAGAGTAATGTCATGACTTGCCAGTTAAAATTGACATCTGGGAATGTCCAAGACAAGAGTCAAAGCAACACGTAATACCCCAATAACGTAGCTAGTAATGTCCCCAAAAGATATTATGGATTTTTTTTTTTAAAACAGCCTTATTACAAGGCATGAGAATTCTAAGGCAAATTGTTCATCATGGCAGAACATCAAATTAAAATGTCAAGACAGAAATAAGCAGAATATGGAGAGTATGTTTATGTTATCTGTAGCAAGAAGTTAGTTTACTGTGCCGCAGCACTTAATTTATAATTTTCATCCCTGGTCAAATACTATCTTAAATTAGACTAAGATGCTTGAGATCAAAACCACTTCCCTATGTGTCTGTACACTGAATAATACAATATGGCTGGATCCTAACAGGATAGCCTCTAGAGGGACTCCACAGTAGATAATAAAAAGGAACAAAATTAACACCATTGTAGGCTCTGCTTCCTTCTCCACATTAGAAGACTGTATTTAAATTAGATCTCCATGAATGTTTGGATACATTTCAACACTTTTAAAAAGAAAAAAAAAAGTTTCAAAATTAGATGCTGGTAAGTTATTGAACAGCAATTAAACAAAGAGTGCCCTTTGGGCTATCTGTAAATTCTCCTAGTTTTCAGTCTGATGTCCACAGTGCTACATGTTGGAAAGCACAAGAAATTTTGCATGAATTTGATCACTCACATAGGCAGTTATACTTTGAAAACAATGTTTTTCGCAAGAATTACCAATGAAATAATGTTTTAGGACACAATTGAATTTGAAATAGGTAATGTTTTGAATAGATTTTTGAGTTTTATTGAAATCTTACATGAACAAGAAATTGGAAATACAATCACATCAAGGAACAAATTGCCACGGCTTTGACGTTTTAAGCCAAACAAATTTTGTAGGGCAGATTTTCAAAAAGGTGTGAAGTTATAACAATTTAAAAACACAGTTAACCTACTTCTAGGAATGCAAAACATACAATCATGTTATTTTCAATACAAGAAAACTTAATTTGTTGTAATTTCTTAAAACTACTAAGACAAAGCACTAGCTTTTACTTTTATGTACAGCATACTCCTATGTAGTCTATCCCAAATCCAAAAAAAAAAAAAAAAAAAAGGAACTGTCCAAAACCAGAGGTTCTGCAAAATCATGATTGAACAGTGTGCCATTCCTGCTTTTAAACTGCTAAAATGAAGCCTAAAATTATAAAAGCATTGAAACCCCATATGGAGTTCAGGAATTCTGCAAGCCCAGTAATGTCCAAGTGCGTTTATGAAAAAAGGAAACTAAGAGACTCGAGTATATACACAATAGAGTGATTCTTCAGCCCAATACAAATGGCAGCCAATCGCTACTGAAGGATGAAACATTAAGCCAATTTTGTTTTGAAGGATGTAGAGCTACAGCCAATTCTATGTTTCCAATATTCTCAATCCCTCCTCACTTGTCTACTTCCACTGTTGCCCATAAGTATCCTGATAAAATTCCTGGTTGTCATTATTGTAACCATAGTTACCGGCATAGTCACCACCTTGCTGGAGCGGCTGTTGAGCGATGGGTTGGGAGCCCCAGTTCTGCTGGTTGTTGGTCTGACGGCGCTTGGAATCAGGTTGGTTGTACCCATCTGCCTTTCTCTTGCCTCCTACGTTGCCCCCACGGTTGCCCCTGGCTCCACGAGCACCGCGTCCTCTCTGCTGCTGTGCAGGACCCCCTCTCCCACCCCTGGCTCCTCTCGGCGGTCCCATGGGTGCCCCCCTCTGTGAATAGCCAGCTCTACCTCTTGGTGGTGGTGCTCCCCGCCCCCTAGGTGGTGGAGGGGCACCTCTCCCACCCCTTCCTCCTCCTCCTCTTCCTCTTATAGCATAGCCATCATCATAGCCGTAATAGGGATCTTCATAGCCACCACGGTAGTCATGATAGTCATAACCATAATAATCATCATAATAATCTTCATAGCCATAGTAATCTGGGGGATAGCCATATCCACCTCTCCCTCCACGGCCTCTGCCTCTAATAGGAGGTGGCATGCGAGGTGGAGGGTAGTAATAATAGTCTTCATACCTATTAAGAAAAAGAAACATGCAATTATTTATCTTCAAAAGTTTCCCAAACTGAAGTATAAATTTTCCCTTGTTGATTAACAATACAAAACATGGAGAATAAAAAAGTCATTCAAGTTCTTCTAAACTAACTCATATTTTACAGCAGAATTTCATTCTGCAATATTACAGTAGTACAAGAAGGAGCACTCACGCAGTACTTCTGGAGGCCTGTCTGGCAGCCTGACGTTCTTTCCTTTTCTTATCCGGTGGCTTTGCTAACACTATTTCAATTTCTTCCCCTTCTATCTCTTTCCCATTCATTTCATTCATAGCCTGTACAAAAATTAGAAGAGAAAAAACTATAAATTTGATTCCTTCAAAATAAAACTAAAACTTACTGATAGAAACCAGATGGTTGGGCTGCTCCAGGCCGAACTATGCCATGTGCTTCGTTTCTGTGCTACTTAAATAGAATGTTACATGTTATTCTTTCAAGTCCCACTTATTCACCAGTTACAGTGAAGCAGCATTTAAAAAAAATACTCTCTTCATATAATGAGGTAAAAGAACAGGATTAAAACTTATTGAGCATTATTAAAAAAAAAAAAAAAAAGGACATAACACTATCACTTTTTATGCCCCTATATCCTCTAGAAACATTTCAGAAATACATTGACAGAAGGTCTCACTATCTCACACTGACACGAACACTCACTGTACTTGTGAGTTTTGTCAGGAAGAGCACATGCACACAAGTTTTTTTTTTATATTTGGTCTTCCTAGCTAGTTAAACGTGCTCTGTGAGTGCCTCCTAGGAAATCAACTACTCTTGAGGACACAAACTTAAGGGAAAAAAAAAAATACTGAAACCTGGTGATGTCATCAAGTGGGGCAAAAATCCTCCAAAAAAGTAATGCTAATTTGTTATTATCAAATGTATGCACAAAGAGAACTTAATATACACACACACAAAGTATCACCCCAAGTCTTTACCTGAAGTTATCTGCTTTGCATTTAACATTTCTGGGCATTAATACTTGCGTTAACAAATGCTTCACAGGTCTGTTCAGCAAAAGGCCTCAAAAACACTGGATATCATGGCAATTTATTTCAAGGAAGGTATGAAAATAAGTAGAGACTGGAATCAATAAGCCAATTCCATGTATTAATATCATAATAATGCTTTCAAGAAAAAAAACCAACACATCCATCAACAAAAATATCTCATAGAATTTGTAAACTGATTTAGTGGCCAAAAATGAGTCACTTAGGGCAGATGTGGCAGTACTGCAGCTTGTTTCAGAGAAAAGCAGCATTAGAGATTCTCTGCTGTAATGCATTTGAGCTACGTTTGCTCATCTGCTACAAGTTCCAGTTGCTCAAATGCAACAGAGCATTTAAAAGCAAGGCCTACTGGGGAGGGATTGGAGAACGTTTAAAGACATACTACAATAAAACATGTCAGGAAGTGTTGCTGACTCACCCCTTCTATGTCAACAATCTCTTACACCCTCTTGGACATGGTCTAAACCCATCCAAACTGACTTCAACTTCATTGAATACAAGCGACATTCCTCCTAAAGGCAAACTCAAAAGAGTATTCTAAACCCTGTTTTGGTAGGCAGGAAAATTATAAGCTATTAAATGGTTATAAAATTCTTAATAAGGTTCAGTAAAGAGCCTTTGAACTGTCTTTGTAGCCACATACAATATACTTGGCTCAAGATTCCCACGTGCAAAACACTTCTTCCCCTCCTCCTTCCCCCCACAAACTACAGATTTAAAACACACATGGAGTAATTTCTATAGAATTCAATCTACCAAAGTACAAACAGCAGAGAGTAATGACCTTCTCAACTGCTCTTAGATAAAGAGGAAGACATCTTTGAAGCTTAAAGTAATGACCTCCAACATCTAAGAAGTCATTTAGGAGAAACCTTCTAGGGAGTACGTGCAGTTAAAAATAGGTAATGCATTAAAGGAGTTGCCAGTGCCATTCTCCTCCCCTTTTGAAAGCATTTTTTTATTACCTTGCAATTTCTATTCAATACTTTTGTCACTCCAAAACTACACACAGCCTTTAAATAGGGGTCTTTGAGACAACCGATACCTTCTGTCAGTGTTTCCTCAGAAAAAATTGTATAGGCTGGTCTTTCCCCCACCCTTCCCTTCTCTGGACTCTCCTGCATTGGTCTATACCTCATTTCCAGTCTACTTCTTAACTTGCTACAGTTTTGCCCTTTGCAAGTTTCACATCCTCCTAGTTAGTGAAATCACAGCAACAAAATTATTAACATTCTCACAATGGGAACCTTATTAAATGGGCTCTACAAATTGTCTTGTCTCGATATTTACTGAAATTTCTTAATACCACCCCTCACATCAGCTAGGAAAGAACAATCAACCTACCTTCACTGCCGCACCTCTGTCCTCAAAATGAACAAAAGCATAATCCTTCAACTTCTTTACTCTTTCCAGCTTCCCAAATTCAGAAAAGGATTTCTCAAGAATTTCTTCTGTCACAGTAGTGGCCAAGTTTCTTACAAATAAAACTTTCACCTGGTGAAAAAATGAGAAAGATATCTGTAATCTTTAAAAGTCAAACGTGAAAGGAAACTAACATAAACCAGTAAGGTGTTATTCTCTCCTCCTCTGCATTAAGAAATTTTGAGTAACCTTCTAAATTCTGTACCTGTTAAAAAAAAAGAAAAGGATAGATAGATAGCCTTGTAGTTACCTGTATGAAGTTCCTACAACTTCTCTCCTTCCACAGTTCCCTTCCACAACCAGAAGAACATCCAACTTTGATTTTCTGCTTCTGGGATGCTACAAATCCCAGCAACATTTTAGTAACAGAACTCAAAGAGCAGCAAAGAGTTGTCCCAAAACACAGGGATAAAGAGATTTTCATCACCTACACTGAACTTCACCTTCATCTCGCTCTGGAAAAGTGTTTTACAAAATACCCACTAGTATTCATTATCAGCAGAAGCAGACAATGAACAGACCGATGTGCCAATCCAGCAGGATAACCCTGTATGCTACTAGTTTACATGTGAACAGAATCCCAGACTGGCAGGGGTTGGCAGGGACCTCTGGAGATCATCCAGTCCAACTCCCTGCCAGAGCAGGTCACACAGGACGGTGTCCAGGTGGGGTTTGAATGTCTCCAGAGAAGGAGACTCCACACCCTCTCTGGGCAGCCTGTTCCAGGGCTCTGCCACCCTCACAGGAAAGAAGTTTTTCCTCACATTGAGATGGAATTTCCTGTGTTCCAGTTTGTGCCTGTTGCCCATTGTCTGTAACAGCCCATTACAATAGTATGTTCCTAACGTGTTACACAGGCAACTAATCTGCAGTGCTCAGACCATGCCAGTTTGCATGGCTTACTATGAAAATGCCCTCCAATTGCTTTTCATGCTCAAAACTAGCATTGCTGAGCTGCAACAATTCTTCGTCACTGTGGCATAAAGAAATTCCTCCCAAAGCACAAAAGCATCCAGTTAAGTTTTTACTTACCTTAGCCATGACTTCTGGATCAGGTTCCTCTACTGGATCAGCCCATTCCACTGTCACAACATTTCCCCAGACTTTTACTTTCCCACTCATTAGGCGGCGGCGAGCTTGTGCTGCTGACTTGTGATCCTCATATTCCAAGAAGCAGAATCCTCGATTCTTCTTTTTATCATCAGGTTGATGATACAAGATTACATCCACCAAACCCTCTGAAAAACAAGTCTTTAGTATCAAGCTTCAAAAGGAAGAAAAAAATTCTAGAGTCTATTCTAAGAGATCACCTTCGCTTGTTTACTTGTTTGTTGGTGATCTAGAGTCACCTTCACTTGTTTTTTGTAATACACAGCCTTGAGTTTAACACCTGAAAGGGAGAGGGAGCACAAAAAAACCCAAAAGAACTAGAAGATATCCATCCAATTTACCCAGAAACAGGTCACCTAGGAGGTGATGTTCTCCAGAACAAACTCACCTCACAATCAGGCGCTGTAAAACATCAAGCTGAACAGTTCACACAGTGTAAGTATTATTTATTTTTTTTTTTTTACTATTTTGACATTTTTGAAAAGCAGTCAGCATTAATACACTGCATTTCCTCACCTCCAGGGGAAGCTGGAGAGAATTTCTTCCACACCTCTCCAAAAAGAGGAGAGATAACTAAACAAATTCTCTTTGTTTTCACCTTTTCCCTGAAGTACTTATAAATAGCAATCCAAAAAAAGCAGCAATAGGTTAAAGCTCTCCTACGGGAACAAGAGCAGCGATCAAGACTTCAGTCTCATATTTAAAGCAGGAGCATCCTTCCAGTGATGAGCTGACTTTTCTTCCTACTTGCTGCATATACTGGGGAACAACACTGAAGAACCGGGACAGGAATTAACCTGTCATTATTTCTACAATAACATTCCCTCTAAACTGATTTAGTATTCCCTCCTCCCCATCATTCCTGAACTATGCATTTGTTTGAGGCTCCCCAAGAACTTCTCAGTTGTGAAAGCAGAATCTGCTGTAGATCCAGTTACAAATACAGAGCCTTCAACAGGAAGCTAGAAAAGATTACAGAACTAGACCTTCACCTTTTTTTGGAGTTCATTTGTGCTGTTTCTATCTCAGATTGTAAACCTGCAACATCATTTATTTAATGATCAGCAAAACAGACACTAGTCCCTTTACTATAAATTGTATCCGATACATAAAATTTCTACCCGGAATAAACTTGGAATCCAACTTGGAAATAGTTTAAGTGATAGCTGAACACATCTGTCAAACAACTAGACCTACAAAACAGAGAGACTGAACCAAGTTTTGGGATCAGTGTGACAAACTCGTTAAGGTCTTACCTGTGACTTTACTGAACTCTTCCAGTATGTTTTCCTTAGTCTTGTTCTTTGGAATTGACCCAACAAATAACCTGTTGTTTGCCACGGAGATGCATACTCCAAGGTGCTTCCCAGGACGGATTTCATAGTTGTCACACTGAGAAAATAAAAAGGCATCAATTTGCTTTATCCACAATAATGTGGATAAAAAGATTCCCAAAATAATAAAATCTGCTATTTTCTTCATGATCTACTATTTTTATACATAGCATATTGAATTCATATTGCAAGTGAATTAGTAGAATTGCAGTATTTGGATCAGCGTTCACTTGAAAGAACATTGCCAAGCTTAGGTTTTCCATCGAAACTTTGGAAGTTCTGCTGAATGGGAAGCTACAAAAACTGATGTACAAGGAACAACATGTAACAGATACAAAGTGCACAAGGCGAATAAACAGTAGGTGAGTGTATCTCAGACTTGAAAGATCTCTCTAGACAATTGAGTGCTTCCTGTGCTAGGACTAAATGGCAGTCATTGCTGCTGTAATTAATAAGCATTATAGATTACTATAATGATTATTATTACATAGCATTATATTATGGGTTCTTCCACTTTACTTTGACAGCTTTTAAACACTGAGTGTATTCACTGTGAGATACTCAAAAGTCCAAATCAGTGTGCAACTTTGTCCCCGCTACAGGGACTTTCTTTGACCTTGTAAATGCTAGGACTCTATAAATTTTACTGTTAAGTTTTAAACCTTCCCATCAAAAAAAAAAATTTAGCCCCCTGCTTCATGCTTGTACCCACAGTTGGATTACAACACTCCCAATAGGTCTTCAAAGGTACAAGAGTTCAATCTTTAAAAAAAAAAAAAAGAAAAAGAAAGAATTCAAGATAGACACCATCTTTGGTTTAGGAAGGATTTTCAAACACAAGCTAAGAGAATGGATGTTTGGTCATCAGCCAGCTTCTGAAAAAATCTCATCTAATTCTTTAAAAGCAAGTTTTCAGCCATTTTTACCCTAGCTGCGACAAAGCCATACAGATGACAGAGCAATACCTTCAGTAACCTTCTTCATATCCAAGAACACCTAGAACAACGCTCAGGTACCACAGGCTATTCAAACAAAATCACTTTAAGGAAGACAAAACCCTCTCAGAATGTTGCTTCACACAGAACAGTGATTCAGAACATAATAAAATGTTGTGTTCCAGTGCCATGAACTTAATCTGAATCCACTTTTCAAATTACATTTTATCTTACAAAGCCATTTTACCTACAACCAATCCTGTTCCCACTAGTACCTGCAAACACAAGCAGAAGGCCCACCTAGTGCAGAGAAACCAAGACTTCAAAATTTCAAGTTCATTTTCTGAGAGAACCTCACTTTGCTATCAAGGTTTAATTAGCCCCAAAATTTAGCATGTGTCTGCCCCATTTTCCTTTCTGTGGAAAATATTTCACCTACATACAAGCCTCGCCCAATTAATGGGTAATGATAGAGTGAAGGAAGTAGGGAGAAGGACTTCAGGACTATATGCACACAAATTCACTTATTTGGTGAAATATCCAGGGTATGGAGGCCAGTCTTCCACCAGTGGTACATAGCTTGCTACATCTCCTGTCACTTCAGCATCTTCCCTTTCATCTTCCTCAATTAGTAAAAATTTGGAGAAACACCTCTGAGCACTTTCAACTTGGTCAAAAAAAGAAACAAGTTTCAATACAATTTTTCCTTCATAAGTGACAGTAACTCACATCCACCATCTTCAAACACTGAAACCCAGAACCAACCAATTGCAAAAACGTATTTTGTGCATCTCCTTCAGGAAACATCCAAGTAGGTTCTAGAAAGGAAAAACAGCCCAGGCAGGGACATGCAATTCCTAACCCTGGAAGAGCCTAACCTAACAACTGCAACTATTTCTAAATACAGGAAAATATTTGAGAGAACAAGCACCAAAACACTTAGAGGCAATGACTTTTTCTCAAGCTCTTACAATGCAACAGAATCACTTCTCAAGTTCCTCTAGGTTTCGGGGTTGGTTGGGTTTTTTTTCCACCCATCACAACTAAACGTTTAGGTTTTCCCCTCCCCTCTTCATGCAGGATCAGCTGAATTCTGCTCAGGTAAATGAGATAAAGCATTTCCCCTGTTTTGGTTCAGAGTACAAGCAGTATTTCACAGCCATATCCAAAACCTTGGGACAGGCATCGATGTGCCTAATTCTACTTCCTCCTCTCAGGCAGAAGCAAAGCTGAAGGAGCCAGGGCCCCAGTCAGGCTGCTGTCTCCCATGTTAACTCTCCAGGGACTGGTCTGTGCCCTTGGCTGAGCCAGGGTGCCATGCCATGAGCTGACTGCAGGACTGCCACTGGAAAGAGCTGAAGACCACTGCGCACCATAGAGAACACCAAATCAGAGACCTCCTCCAACAGCAGCAGAACAAAACATCTCTATTTAGCTCTTTGTAGCAGGAACGGTGATAAAACTTTAACACAGTGAAGCTTAAAGAATATACTTTCCATTTGTAATCAAGTAAGTTCTCACTATAATCACCCAAGTACTTCCAGCAGACTGCAGCAAGGTATAGCAGACTACAGTCCTAGAAGCAGAACATTATTTGTATATACGAAAACAAATCAGGAGGCAATTTTGAAGAAAGTAAAATTTTGAGTCTCTCAATGGATGCTTTAATCAAACAATTCAAAGACTTCATTATCTAAGAGATTACCAACATGTCTGCTGTCTACATTATCTTGTCCAGTCTGAAAATCAGTTACTCACCAATTTGACTGCTTCCTGCGCTGCATCTTTACTACAAAAGGTAATGAAAGCATAACCTCTGTTTTGACCAGAAAGAGGATCCATCATGAGGCGCAGATCCCAAATTGGACCAGCTTTCTCAAAGAGTGGTACCAATTCATCTTCATACAAGTCTCGGGGAATCTTACCAACAAAAACCTAGAAAGGGAGAGGACACTTAAACAAAGCTTTTTCAGAAATCCAAACATACTTTTAACACTTGAAAGTTCCTGGGAAAGGAAGTACATTGCAGCATAAACCATGACAGCAGAAAAAGGGCAGCCATCACTGCAGCCAACATTACTGTATGTCCTGGTAAGTCTTTTACACCTCCCGCTGTTAGTACTAGGTTTTACATATGGAAAACCTGCATTTGTTATTTATATTGAATAGGTTGTAAATTCCCACCACCAAAGAGGTAAATGGCTCTTACCTGGTTATAATTTTATCAATTGAAACCCAAGACCTTACAGACTACGTAGTTGGGTATCCTATACTAAAGCAGGCCAAACACTTCCTTGCTCTTGCAGTATTTTCAAATCACTCTGTAGCCCAAATCTTCATTAGAAAGCTACAGAGATGGAAAAAAGTCTACAAAAATCCTTAAAATACCCATTTTCCACTTTTAATATATACTGAAATCTTATTTCCAGTCTGCAGTTGTTTTAGCTTCCACCAACTCAATATTTTTATATTTCTCTGAGAAAATCTGGAGTCCTCACATTTGTGTTCCTTACATAGGCTGACAAACTTTGGTGAAGTTTTGTTAAAGAGTTTAATTTCTTCAGCTGAGGCCTCCCCAGAAAGCTTCCCCCCCTCAAATTATTTCATCACTACAGCTCTTCTCTGAATTGTCAAAATATCTGAATTGCTAATACAAGCAAAACATTCCAAACACCCACTAAGATCAAATTCCGTTTATTTTAACTTCAAATACTTTTTGTAGTAAAAAAAAAGCTATGAGGAGACAACCTTTTCCATCTTGGCAAGGCCTGAAGACTGAGCAGATAATTCCCAAACTAAAGACACCCAGAATGCCCATGTAAGCATTGATATGAACAAACCCATGAGGAGACCATGGTGACTGTGATTTTTTTAAAAAAAGTGTGGAACACAAATGATTTTCCTCCAAAGGAAAGCTAGAACCTTTAGATGTTTATGTTGCACAGATATTCCTGAAATTCAGTTTCCACAACATTTCTTTCTCTTAGCTTAGCTCTTCTCAGTTCATTGTGCATGCCAATTGACCATGGTTTATTTGCTACTGGGGGAAAAAAAAGGAACAGTTTTATCATACTGAATGAAAATTTAATGGCAGAGCCAATAGGCTTTCGCCTCATCTTCCCGAAAAGCCCACTGCCGCTACCTAGATTTCATTCCAAAACTCACGCACAGTTTTTAAAGACAAAAACCTGATACCATCATGGAAGTGCACAAGAGACAGGAACTCCACTTGCTACCAGGACAGTGAAACTATCACTTGAAAACACTTACATAGTTTGTGGAGAGTTAAGTCATTAAATGCAAAAAGTCCGCATTAAATTCTTTGTTTCAGATGCCACCGTTTCCAGCAGAAACTGAAGGTGACATGCCAGAACAGACTCGAGAAAAAGAAAAAAAAAACCCTAATCCAAATACAAAGTCAGCTTTTCCAGCTATTTAGCAAAGATTTACCATCCTGAAAGCTTCTGTTTCTTCCTTTCTTTCCAGTCTCTTCGGCTCACTCTCTACAAACTTTAGACATCGACAACTCCACAAGACTGCTACTACAGTTCAGTTCAGGTAATATACTCTAGGAGCTAGTACGAGAAACAGAATTAAGGATTTAATTTGAATACATTCATGTCTGACCTATATTCTAGAGTAAATTCCATTTAGAACAGAAGGACTAAATAACTCCGGGGGAGTAATTCACATCTAAGTGAATTTGCTTCGAGTATGTAAACTTAGTATGTTAACGAGCTACAAGATCAATGCTAGACATGACAAACAGCAAGTGAACATCTTGCAAGGGTCAGAAGAAACATCTGCAATAATTTTTTTTTAGATATGTTGATAAACTTAAATAAAGTTGCTGAAATACCAAAGAACATAAGTGTCAGGTATCTTGTTTCATCTTTTAGTTCCACAACAGAAGTACTGCGGAAAAACTTCGGAAACTGGCATTATCAGTGAAACAATGTAAGAGACCTTGTCTAAGTAGAATGCAACTGCATCACTTCTGGGCCTCTGCTGGAATCCCTGACCATCAGACTTCTTTTTCCAGTTTTGCTTCCTAAAGAACCTGTACAAAGCACTCAAGTACTCCACTTCTTCCTTATTACTGTTTAGAAGATTAATTATGAAAAGCCTTAACTCGGAAAAAAATTCATTTTCAGTTTCCTGAACAACTTTACTGAGCATTAATTGAGGGGTGCAATCCACTAGATGATGTGTCCTTCAGTGTGTACTGCAGCGTTGCAAGAAGCGTTGCTTTTTCAATACCTCTCTCCTTTTAATAGTGCTCTTCATGAGCTTTGCAGTCGATTTTTCCTAGATGCCAGATTTAAGTGTTTATTCATGTGGGCCACACAACTGCTTCATCTCATCCAAATCTACAATCTTCACTTAAAAAAAAAAGGAAGTGGAAAAAAAAAAACTCTGGCACAGTGGAAAAACCTTTGAACCTCCATAGTTCTTCCAGTAGACATTTCATTTGTGTACTAAAATCAGCACAAGCTTTGTGTAGTTCAATGCCTGCTGAATTTATTATACCACTGCTTCTTAAGTTATAGTTATTACACTACCTGATCCTTCCCATTCAATTTATTATGGACAAAAGCAGGTTAAATGGCCCCAACACCTCCAGTAACCTATCACTCTTCAGATTGCAAGTCAGCCTCACAACCCTTCCCTGACTTTGTTAAAAATTCTGACCGTGCACCTACAGAGGAGCAGATGCAATACCAACTTACCATTCACCGAGCTAAAAGTAATGTTGCATTTTTGATAACGACATTCAAAGATTATGTTATCCTACTTATCCAGTAAATTTGAGCTCTGAAAAGCACAGGTAGTAGTTCCTCCATTTTATACAGTCTAAACATATAGACATCTAACCTTGCACATCATCTTAGCACATTATGGACAAATAAACTATTTACAGAATTTTCAAGGTTTTATTTCACATCACTGAAAACCACCGAAATAGAAGTCTCTCAAAACTTTAGGTGTAGGATTTAACTTTATCTGGAGACCCCTCAATAAAACAGAAGCCAATCCAACAATTAGTACAGACTTAAGTCAATTACTCTCTTCATGCTAGCTGCATTGTGCTAGTTTTGAAAAGTGCCTTCCTCCTACCCCTGTTATAGCTGGGTAAAGGGCTGGTGTTTTACAGTTACCAAAGAAGCTCCCCAGAGCCTGTTGTTGACATCACCCTGGGAGCCTGACACGGTTTTGTATATATTGTATCTATTTCATTATTCCCTTTTTAATTTATTATTAATATTTCATTAAAGTAGTTTAGTTCCTTCTAAACTTGTCAAACTTTTTATCACTCTCCTCCTCAGAGAGGAGCGGGAGGCATCTCGTTATTGGCCAACCCAGCCCAAACCACAACAGTCCTTTGGAAGGGGGGAAATAAATAAATAATCTTTAAAACCCTTCTGACCACCTTTAAGGAGAACAGCTGATGTAACAGGAGGTAAGAAAAAGCAGAGAAAAAAGATCTTAGAAATTTTAAGCAAAACAAAGGAGCACTGTACAAGTCCCCTGATGATACACAGTTAGAAGTGTCTGCAGGTGCAAATGACAAAGCCAGTGTAAGGAGAAAAGGAAACACCCGAAAAATTACTTCCATTCTCATCCAATAAACACTCCCATAAACGTCTCCAAATATCGACATCATTTTACCTCACTATAAACAAAACGGTTTACATTGGAGCGGCAAGTCCTTAAATAAAATCCTTATTAAACTCAAGTTTAATATCAAATCATATTGCAATTACTTTCTCCTCCAACCTTCCGCACAGCTGTAACTACTTTGTCTTTATTACAGAATCACATTCCAAAAAGGTCCAGCTGCTCTTAAAGTTGATTCACTTGAAAAAATACATTGGACAGCTTCACCCACATAATCCTTTCAGCAAAGCATTCACTGTGACAATTTGTGAATGTCCAACATGCTGAACATCCATAAGATTATTTATCAAGAGTTTTACTGCACAATGTTCAAGTACATATTGAAAGAGATTTAAAACTATAGTGAACATGTAATGAATTCCACTTTATGTTTTAAAAAGACAAATTACTTGGTGTACAAATATTTACAGTAGAAAGATCTGATACATCTTGGGGAGAAAAAAAGTCTACCTAGTATGTATCTTGTTGGAATCAGTAACAGAACTTGGGTATCCTTAAAAACCAGACATTTGCTACTACTGCTATCAGCGACAGATCCAGCATCAACATATGTGAGCTAGCACAAGCTATGAGAGCATTAGTATTATTTAAGTAAGTTTCAAACACAAAACATTCACTGCCACAATCCAAAGTGATACATCTTGTTCTTTCATATTTTTACCCAAAATATAGAAAAGAGGGATTTAGAAAAGAGGGATTTACACTCCTATATAAACAGAACTACTGAGGACAGAAGAGAAGTGGTTTTCAAAATCTTAGGCAAAACAAAACAAAAAACCCACCAGCAATATTCAGTCTTCAGCAGTAAGTTATTTTGGTAGAGGTATGGTTTCTATACCTAGTTGGCTGGGTTTTGCTACAGCCTCTAATGCTGAGTCATGGGAGAAGCATTTATGTTCTTATCTTAAGGGAATTTCCACGTTATCCATTCTAGCAAGCTTCAGGAAACTTAAACATATAAAACCATACCTATAATAGTATTAAAGCACAACCAACTTTATGGCTTTCCTGTGACTTCCTAAAGAGGATGACCACCACCAACAGGACAAAATACTTCAGATCTGTTGAGCATTGTCAGTCATTAACAGACTAGTTCAGTTGGAAGGGCCCTACAATGATTAGCTAATCCAACTGCCTGACCGCTACCAAAAGTTAAAGCGTATTAAAGTCATTGTCCAAATGTTTCTTAAACCCTGACAGGCTTGGGGCACCAACCACCTCTCTAGGAAACCTGTTCCACCATGTGACTACCCCTCCCTGTAAAGAAATGTTTCATAATGTCAAGTAAGTAAGAGTAAGAAAGACTGACCGAGACACACAAACATATAAGAATGCTTTCCTCTACAATAATTTAAACTCTCATTTGTAATATAATTTATTTTCAAGTATTTCTTCTTTATCAGTTTGCACAGACACACAAAATAACAGATTAATCTGTATATACTAACCTCTGTTCCAATACCAGGCTGCACACCAGAATATACAGTATCGGGAGGAGGGCCCCCATATTTCCTCTGTCCTGTAGTTACATCCAAAGTGTAACCAGTCCTCTCTAGCAAAGCCTGAAAAAAAAAAAGTCACATTAGTTATGAGCGGGGGCATAGTGGATTAAAATATAAAGAATTTTAAAAGTGTCCTAACATGAGCATTTCCTGATCTGCTCCTTGCCACATTTGGTAACAAGGTATACACGGACAGACAGAACTAACAAAAAACCCTGCTATTTTGGGGTTTTAAAAAAAAACACCAATCAGCAACACTTGTTTTATACTACAAGATCACTGGAAAGAACGTTTTCCTTTTCCCTTATTTTCCATTTTAGATGTAATAACCCAAGAACTCCAGAACACCAGGCAATTCTTTTCACCCACTCTGTACTTAAGCTTTTGCACAACAGAAGACTTTCTTAATATACTAATCCCTGTGTTGAAATGTCCAATCAATCTCAAAGTAATTTTATGGGTGCATAAAAGCTTTAATATAAAAGGACAACTAAGACAATTCTTAAATATGTATCAATATTTTCATAGACCTTACATAACATTAAGTTCGTGCATTTTGGCAAGTGTGTAATCAGGAAGATCTACATTCCAAACAAGCATTCTCTCTTCCGAATCTCTATCATGCATGCATTTCTTTAAAGCCAAGTGTGAATATACTTATCCAGCCAGTATTGATACTTTTTAAATACATCCAAAATTACTTCAGTTTGCATACAGGTAATATACCAGGTAGTACAGAATAATCAGTATTTTCTAAATGTTACCTTAATCTTTGCTTCATCTGGTCCTTTCGTCGATTCCTGTACTTTGCTGCCTTGTTTCTCTCTTTGCCTGTAGGTCTTCATAACTCCACATAAAAATGCACTTTTGTTCTGTAGATACAATTTACAAAATAATTCAATTGTGCATATGAAAAGCCCTGTGAATTCACCAAGTCTTACACACTCCATACCTTGAGGTCACTATATCAAGCCAATGCAACAAACAGAATGTCAAAAAAAAAAATTTTTAGAAAACATCCTTTAGAAAAATATAACAATTAATTGAATAAACTTGTCATACTGAAAAAAAAATTCAGATTCAAGGTAGTATTTTTTACCTTATTTTCTCAATAGCACACTCATTTTTATTATCTGGGAGCTTTTGCTTTGCATTCAAATACCTACACATTTAAGGCAATTTTTAAAAGGCTTGGGTTTGAAATGTTAGAATACAGCAACATCAATGAATTTCTAAGTTACAACTCTCCTGCCAATAGTGCCAGAATACTATTTATACTTATGTGCTCACACTCCTGGAGCTCTCACCTTACCTGTACATGCGACAGGTCACTTTCTTTAAACTGCTGTAATACAGAGAGGGCTCCTTCTTCATTAAATTCCCTAAGAGCATCAATTGCTCTTTCATCAAGATCGACATAAGCTACCAACCCTAAAAGTTAAAGATAAAGAAGTTACAGATTTCTATTGAGTTTCATAAAAACTAAGAACAATGCAGTTTGCTTTTAAAGTCAGAAAGTTACATTCCATAGCAACAGAATTATACATTTAATTTAATTACATACTCCTATACAAGTATATGAAAGAACATGAGTACAACAATGAAAAAAGTTAAATTAAAATGTATATATCTAAGCACTAACTGATGTGCAAGATTATACCCCATGTGTAACAGTTTTCTAACACTCAGGAATCCAATCTGCCGCATAAAAGCAGTATTACACACCAGGGTTTGAAACAGTGAACTCTGGCTCACTTCTAATAATTTGGATTTTGTCTGCTTGTCTTTCATTTTAAGTTTCATACTTCCTTCTCTTGAATGGAGCTGTTCTAGAGTAAGCTGACGTGTGAACGTTACAGGTATCCTATCATACGTGAAAAAGGAGCTACCTAACTGGCGATCAAATACTTATGAAGCTTTACCCCACAAAATATTGGGAAGTAGAATGATTTGTTCACTCTTTCCTCCAACTTCAAAAAGTAAAAATCAGTGGACTTCCTATATGTCTGAAATATTTTTTTCTTTTTTGCTCATTTTGTTGCTCTATGCAGTTCAAGAGCTAGAATTCAAAAAGGTATTATTTCGAGTCCTGCTATGTACCTGAAAAGGACAATGTTAATTTTACAGGTACAGACTCCCCCAAGAAACACTGGACCAGTTCTGAAGCACTTCTTCTGTTTAAGGATCTTTACAGGTTATTTCTTTCCTTCTGTAATGCACCTGCATAAACTGTGGAGCACGAGAAGTACAGACTAAAATTTGAAACTACACAGCAAAATTTAGGACAGATCCCATGGACTCCACACACTTTGCAACAGCTTGATGTCCAAAATACAGATTTAACTGCTAGTGATTTCAAAAATGCACAGTAGTGCCAAGCCCAAGGACTACATTTCAGAAGTGATCCTGCATATTGGAAGGCACCTGTATCTTTCATACAAGAGCTCAGCAGATTAAAAATTACAAAGTTCAACCCCAAATTTAGCTCGGGTTTCAAAAGTACTTTGCTTCACTGACAAAACCCTGCACAATGCAAACATCTTCAGTGGTATTAAGGAACTGTGAATAAATGTTTTCATGTTACTCATGCAGTGGAATTGTACTAGGTAGTCAAGTTCTGGGCTGAAAAGCTTTTAAATCCCTTGAGAACTCCTCACAACACAACCTAACTGCAACACGTGCTAGAGCCCCACAAGTTCCTCTGCCCAGGCATTTATACTTTCTCTCAAACCATCAAGTGCACGTCATCGTGACCCACAGTTAGAAAGTGTATGTCTAAAGCCAATAAAAGCTGGTAAAAGCTCGATGAAAGCTCACTGTGAATGACTTCCAAAAGACATCAATAATACTCAAAAGAGTATCATACTGAAGATTGGTAAGGTATTGTTTTTAAACTGCCTTCACTTGATCAGTGGAATTTTGACTCTTTTCAACAAAAACTGTCATCTTGCCACCAAGGCATTCAAGATCAGCACATAGAGAGCATTTCTACTGCTTCTTGTAAATCTGTTCACATAACACACCCTAAAGAGGAAAAGGAAGCCTCTGCCTATAGAACAAAATAAGGGGGTTACCAAAACAAAATAGAAAAACCTTTGTATATTAAGAAACCTCTCTAGAAGGTGCAGAGACCACTTGCTACCAGCAAGGTATTAACTCAATTTGCTAGATAGCTTAGTCCTCAACTTTGTTGAAAAGCAGTTAGTGTCAAACTGAACATTTCGGTGTAATAACTAAAATGGATTAAACTGTCCACTCAGAACTAGAGAGAACAAAAAATCCACAGGCAGACTCAATTCAAATGTAGTCCCAGGCAAGACAAACTAGTTGCTTCCCTCACTACGTCACCTATCCAGCCTTTGCGTGTTTAAGAACCACTGTGAGGAGTTGACAGTAGAAAAGTAAAAGCAAAATGATGATTTGGATTGAGGGAAAAAAAAAAAATGTACAGTTTAGTATGCTCAAACATATATCTTTATTTGACAACATCTAAGAAACTATTGCTCTGTGCCCTAAAGCAACTAAAATATCACATACAACACTAAGGATGTGTCAAGTAATTAGTCAATGTCAAACCCAGATTGCCTTTAGGGAAGTCAAAGTAGCAAAACATTCAGAGCTACACAGATCAAAAACAATGAATTTTTAAACCTTAATCTATAAAAATTTGAAAATGGTATGCCCTCACTTTCATAACCAGTCAGAAACAAGAAATGCATATTATACCTGTCTGAAATATTTCATCAAGTCTCTCTGCCACCTTCTGTGGGAGGCCTGCCTCTATCAGTGTCTTGTAGTGTTCTGTGTGAGTTACACTGGAAGTATCCATTGGTTCTTCCTCTTCTTTTAACTGTACCGCATTACCATTCACCTGATTAGCCATTTTATTATGCTGCTGGAAAAAATTCAGGAGCTATATTACAATAAGCCAGAAATAACTAGTTTGTAGGACAATGCATGATTTATCTAAACTAATTTGTATACATGCTGCAAATGACCTATATCAAAAGTTTTATTTAATACCTTTTGGATGCAGCTGATCTAAGTTTCAAAAGAAAGTACAACCCTTAATACTCTGGAAAATGTACATGGAAGAATTTACATAATTTTTTAGAAATGTACTTCATGTACATAACGATGTCTAAACTTTATCTGCTGATTGTCAGTAAGTTAACTGGTTACCATAGCAGCTAGAATGTACTGGGATATGATAATAACATCCTTCAACAAAGAATCAGAAGAGCTAGTGCTATTTTCATTTCCCATTCCTCTACTTTTAAAACAATCCTTTAAAATTTAGTGAACACATAACCCTGCAGGGTAGCTTAACGTATAAAAATGTCAATACTTGTTTGCTAATTTTCACTTTCTTGGCTTGTTGCCATGTCTTCCTTCAAACCCAACATGCTGCACAAGACTAGCCAAACACTCTTACCACACTGTCAGAACTCAGTAAGAATAGAAACACTGCACTCTAATGCACATTATAATTTGAAGCTGCGACTGTACTGTTTCCATGCTTTCAGTTTTACTCAAATAGAAGCTCTACAAATCACAGCTACTTTTTCTTTTAATAATATATAACTTACTGGTTTAAAAGGAAGCCATGACTGCAGCATCTTCAGTTCTTATATTAATAAAAAGACTTGCTTTCAGAATTAACAAACTGATTCCAAGTATGTGCACTTAAAAATGCACAACTATCTTCTCTGACAATTCCAGTGGGCTTTGCCCAATTAATTAAAAAGTTTCAATTTCTCAATTAGCCAGCCAGCTGACATTTAGTACTCTCAAATAAAAAGGCTGACAAGAGACAATTCAACTACCCAGCAGAGAACATTAGGATGATCAGCTATTCAGTTCAGAAATGAAACGAGCCTTGGGCTTTAAAAGATAGGGAAGAAGTTGATGGTCAGCAGTGAAATGATAACCAGATAGACATACACAGCATGGTCAGAGCAATGCAATGAAGCACTGGAATACAGGTATCAAGATGAGTCAAGAACAGTTTTTTTAAAAAATGCTGAAGCCTCAAGCTATTTACTAAGCTGCAAAACGAGTCTCCAAATATAATCACGCCTCTAACAGGCACTTGTATACCCAGCCCTTCTACACTACAGCACATGAACTTTTGGGAAAATATCCTATGAAAATTTGCAAGCTTGAGCAAGGAGAAAAAAAAATAATTTTTCTACAGACAAAGTAATGATTTTACTTAAGCTGTCTTGACTTGAAGGGCAATTTTAGAGAGATGTAATACAGCTTCACGCTGTTTCTGTCAGATGCCATTTTTTATGCAATTAGTGAGGAAAAGAAAGGAAACTTTTGGTAGCTACATAGCACATATATACACACATTCTGCTGCTTGACAAAGAGAAATTGCTTTCCAACCAATTCAGTTTACTTAGAGCAACTGTAACTATAGCCTAATTACAGAGTAAATAACAAAATGCTACTTGAAGACTACAATAATGCTTACCTATCATTACAAGCATTAGCTGAATTCTCAAAACACTAACTGAACACGAAGCTTCTATAGGTTACAAGAATCATGAAAAACAGAAATCAGCTACACGTCTGCTTGCTAGATAGCCTCTGCGAGATCTCAAATTTGAAACAGGGCAGAGGGGTTTTACTTAAACTAAAAATGCTTTTGGTACAGTACCATTCTAAATCCCTCTTCTCAAAAATGCATAGGATGATATACACAAAAAAGATATACGGAGGGGTTTTATTTTCTTGTTTTCACCTTTTTACTGCCTTATAAAATCAGTTACTTACACATATATTGTCTTCTCTGTACGCAAAAAAAATAACTCAAACCACACCAAGAACTGCGAGGCTAAGCCAATGCATAAATGTTATTTGAAACAATTACAAGTACATTCTAAACTTCAGTGGTTTATGGTGATGGTCCCAGACACTATTTTTTTGTGAACGCAGATTAGCTTTCAAGTGTCACATACTCCAAAGTTTAGCACTGTTCTCAGTGTTGCCTCTAACTGAACAAAAGGTTGACCTGTGTCCAGGGAGAAACACCTCATCCGCAGTTCAATAACTCCAACTTCTGACAGGCAGTATTTGCAGCCTAACGGCAGGAAAAGATACAAGACAAATATATACCAGTGTGCGGAATAGTACCTAACCCCTACGCATCAGACTACTAAACAGCACCACAGCTGATCAAATGCTTTTTTAAGTAGGCTTTTAGACAATGTAAATTAAGTCTCAGCATTTTAATTCACTAGCTGCATGGTTTATTTTTAAGAATTTAAGAACTAGTACCCTCACAAAGAACTTAAGTCAAATGCAGTGCATGTTCACCAGTCAGCAAAGTTCCATTTGGGTGTTCAAATTTTAGCTATTTCCTGTCATACAAACCTAATTTAGAAGACTCTTAAATAAGTTTACCCTGGAAAAATTTGAAGTGACATAGCTGTCAAAATATTCAGGTCGCGACAGCATCCAGAAGAGATTTATTTCTTTTCTCACTTATAGCAATAGATTCCCTGCTGGCTTTGCAAGCTTGGCCTGAAATCTGAGATTAGACTGACTTTCCTTCCTGAATGATCACCAACAAGCAAAATTACATTTTTTACAATACTGAATCTGCACTCAGAGTTCAGCAGATACACATGGGTGAAAGCCATAGCTGAAAAAGACTGCTTAGCTCTCCCTCTAGGTAACATCAGCCAGATGTAGCTATCAAGGAAAATACTTTTAACTGAATTTTATCAGTAAGGAAAACACACAATGAATTTATTAACATTTTTGTTCTCCTCTAAAAAAAAAAATATTAAAAGCATATTGAAGAAAAAGAGGAGTGATATCTATATTTGCATGCACATCCATGTGACTCTGCCTGTAGCAGGCCAGGCCACACAGAAGAGCACCCCCACACACACAAGAGTTTTTCATCTTTAACTCAAACATCCAGAAAAGAGGGAGACTAGTTGAAAATAATAGATTTTAAATGTGGATTGTAAGTAAAGGATTATGTATGTTAGTATGTGTGGAATATGTATTTGTCTTTAAAACATGCAGAAATGGATGAATGTAAAAGAGCGTACACAAAAACGTGCTTACCAAATGAGCAGCAGTAATAAATACACATTGGGGGCAACTCTACTTAGGCAAGGAGAATTTCCACTGGTGCCCGAGAGGTTACCTAGCTTCACCCTCAGACCTGTGGAACTGAGTGTGCAGGGGAGGGGAGGACTGCCTTGTTCAAACTTCACACTGTTGTTGCATACCACGAATGATGTAAAACATGTTTTTAGCCATCCACTATCTTTCACCTAGAATTCCTGCATCTCAAAAGAGTATTTGCCAAGTGACTACTCCCTTTTTTAAGCTCTAATCACTCAACAAGTAGGAGGTTAAAACTACAGGTGCTTCTAGGTTACCCAGAAACAATTCTTTTTCATGTTTAATAACTCAAATAGTAATTTTCCTAGAAAATGAAAGAAAAAAATTAACACACACCTGAGCCTCATAGCATACAGCATCTTGAAAACAGAAACTTGATCTCAGCCTCAATCCAGCAATCAGTGATTAAACAGCCATAACTTTATTATTCCCTGCATTTTATACCATGCCTCTAGCAGAGGCCGCCACCCACAGACTATCTAAGTATAATTCCATCCAATTAATTATAAATTCACAGTCTAGTTAACTGAAACATGCTTAGTTAAACTTAAATGAGCAGGAATGGCAATTTCTGGCAAAGGGAAAATATCTCAAACTACCATAATCAACTTCACAGTGATTATCCACCAGTACTGTTTTCAGCCTTCTGCTATGTAACTTCTGATTTCATGGAAGAACTAAACTGTATTTGTTTAGCTCAGGTGCACAGGAAGTGTAACTAAATCATACATAAAAACTCTGCACCAGTCATTCAACTTGTTTATGTTACTATTCCTTCTATCCAATATATTGCCTGTACCAAAACATTTAAGTTATACCACATTAAAAACAGCACTGAGGGGAAATTTTGGGTGGTTTTCTTTTTGGTTGGCTGGTTGTTGGGTTTGGGGTTTTTGTTGGGTATTTTTTCATTTATTTTTTTTTTAATGAACTACAAGAAAACAAGCGGAATCCCTATAAAGTTATGCCTTACACATCAAGAAGGTTCTTGTCAAAACAGGAAGGTAAGAAACACGAGTGAGGGGAAGATAAGAACTCACATTAAAAGACTGAACTTGAGGTTTGTTAAAGCCTCACTTGTTCACTAACATTACTGGCACATTCCTTTATTTTTTACATGAAGGCATTATAGCCATATATACCATAGCTTATTCAATAACAAGTACATTTTTAATAGCTTAATTATGATATACTAAGTGTTTATTAGCATGAATTACAAGAAGACTTGTTTCAAAGTTATCGCACCCTGAAGAGCTTGATACATTAGCCAGGTTTCCATACCAGCATTTCAGTAGCAGACTATGACCTAGTTAGCACCCTCACCCCTCCAGCAGAGTTCTCAGGCCTTCCCACACCATAACCCCGTGGAATGAAAAAAAAAATCTAAGAGCCTCCATCAAGATGCTAAGCAAGAGACCAGCACAACCAGTACAGAAACTATGCTTCAGTATCTACACAAGTATCATTGGGAGATGACTTTACCACAGCAGGTTGGCAAGGCGCACATCAGTGCCATTAAAACACAGCACTGCCTGCATCAGCAGCTACTGCATTTTGCTAACCTGAACTCTAATGCCTGTACACGCCTGTTCCAAAATGGAGTTGGTCGTTCATAGCTCAGCTGGTTGTCTGGGTTGCACAGACCAACTTTCATGACACTCCAGGTCAAAGCAACACTTCAACAAAAATGAGCTTTTTTCTGACGAATTTATCCTCATCTTTGCCTAAGAAAGCAGTGAGTATTACTTTTTGACAAAACTAGTAAACTGAGTAATAAACCGATGCTCAAATTATTCCAACAGTGTTCACGTCTAGACAGAAAAACTGAGAGGTAAGAAGATTAAGAATTCATGGGAAATACAGTTTCTAGGATACAAAATTATCAAGCAAACTCTGCTAGTTTGCAAACTGTTTGCATAAATAAAGAAAAAATTACACTGCAAGATGCAGAATTCTGGCTGGATTTCCTTTACTTTTAGAAGGGACATAAAAGAGTCAGTGTTATACAAAGTGTAACCTCAACACAAAAAAAAAAAGCTTCATGAGCATTAACATCCTTTGCAGCACAAACGCATCGCTCTGGCGAGATACTTTATTGCACTAAACGGGAAAAGTGGAATCCAAGCAACTTTTTCAAAAAGAGCAATCCAGCATAGCTTAAGTACATAATTAGTCACGTTCAAAAACTGACAGGTAAGAAGGGCGCTAAGACCCAGTGACCAGAGCCTCTTTCTAAAAATAATAGTAATAATGATGTACTTAAGCAAAACTTTTGAAGATTTGTTAAAAGCTTATGGGAAAAGATCATTTAAGAAAAACAGTGTCTTAGCAACAAAGTTCCGGAGAATTTATCCTTCTGACACTTGACAAGTGTTACTCTCTCAACCGAAGCCTCGGGCGCGCACCCGAGAGCTGCGAGGAGGTGTAGCGCAGTTTTCCCTCCCTGCAGCCGGCTCTGTCGCAACACACGCTACGCGAGATCCGACACAGCGCTGCGACAGCGATGCGTTTTCTGCCGAAGGCTTCCCCCGCTCCCCGAAGACACATGGCAGCGCGTAACTGAGAGCGTCCGCTGCCCCGGGATGCCGGGCGGGGATCGAGGAGGGACCGACTCCTCTCGCAGCGCAGAGCGCGTCCCGGCTCCCCACCACATGCACACCGCACCCGCACGGCGGGGCGGAGCGGGGCCGCCTCAGCCCGCCCCCCCTCCCGTCCGCCCCACGCACAGCCCGCGCCGGGCCGCCCTCCCCCGCCAGGCCGCAAGGCCCGCCCCCGGGCCCCTCCCCGGCGCCAGCTCCCGCCGCGACCAGTCCGCCTGCCCCACCGCGGCCGGCGCCCAGCGACACCCCCGACCCACTCTGGTGCGCGACGCGAGGGCCCCGAGCCCGCCTCCGCCAGCACCGGGCCTACCCGGAGCCCGCGGGCGCCCGCCCCGCCACGGGGCCTACATGGGAGCCCTTGCCCCCGGCCGCAGAGCTTCCCCCCTCCGAGCAAGGCGGCCCCCAGCGACCCCCGTGCCCCTCGCGGACTCACCAGAGCAGGGCCTGCGCGGCGCAGCTCGGGCCCAAGCAGCGACGGCAAATGGCGCGCGCTCCTCCTTCTCCTCATGGACGGCGGCGCGACCCCGGCAACACGCGGGGTTTCCCGGAACTGTTTCCAGGGACCACTGCTTCACCCACTCAGGGCCTCACGCTCTGGACGAGCGGCCGGCAGCGCCTATGAGAGGCGGGAGGCGGGAGGCGCCGATCCTCGCGGAGACCAATGAGAGGGAGGCGCTGTAACCAATGGCGCAGTACCTTCAGCCCGGCGCGCCGGTAGCCCGGCTCTGGGGGGATTTAAAGGGGCAGCGCCGCCCGTGGCCTCCGAACAAAGGGAGTGCGAGGGGCTGGTCCGTACCTACCTCGCGCAGCCGCCGCCTGAGGGGAGCGGGCCTGGCACCGGCAGGGCGGGGGCGGTGCTCGACAGGGTTCACCCCGGCCCGGGGGCGGTCGGAGCAGCCGCTGTGGGGGCCCGGCCCGGCCCGGTCCGGCCAGCCTGGGTGCTGCCTCCCGCGCAAATGCTCCCGGCCCCGGACGGGCCTTGGCTCGGCGCTCTCCGCCCGCGGCGCCTCCCGAACAGAGCCGCTCGGGGCCGGCGGGCTCTGCTGGAGCCGTGTCCTGCTGTGAGGCAGCCGAGACCGGGGCTGGTCAGGGCTGGCCCGAGGTGAGGAGGGGAAGGGGCAGCAAGGGCCTTCTCAGGGGGAGTCCGGTGTCTGGGCCTCTGTTCTGTTGTTAACCTGGGATTAAATGTAACTTGCCTGCTTACCTGGTTTTCTTGATCACGTTCTTGATGAGTGCAGACTTGATGCAGTAAACACATAAGTCGGAGAAATCAGGTCATTGGCAGCGATGGTGTTGCGCTGTTTCCCGCCCCGTGTGACATGGCAGCGAAGGTGGGTGTGATCCGTCTGAGCCCTGGAACATGGGCCACAGTGAACCCAGAGAGTCTGTGTGTGTGTTATCTATGGTTATGTGAATTGTCCCTCTTCTTTCTTTACCAGACTGAAAAGGCAGTAACTCCCATACTCTCAGAGAAGGTCCTTCCAGGAGTTCAACCACAAAATGAATCTTCTCTAGACTTGCATGCATCTGTGTGATGTATTAAGTATGTATATTTCCATCATTGTTAATGTGGAGCATGGGTTAAAATTTTATGTTACCTGACGTAAATAAAAGAAGCTTTCTGATCCAGAAGTTGGGGGGAAATGCGTACAGCTATGGGAGGTGTGCAGTCTGCCTTGCTGAACCTGTCTGGTGGCAGATGCTGCTTCTCTTGTGAAATTTGCACTGCTTCCGTGACTCCACAGCTGGCAGTAGTGACAGCTCTCCTTTGCTGAATGTAGGCTCTACTGTGGCATAAACATGGAAGGAGATATAATTGTTCATTGCTTTATCTGTTTGAGTTCACTGCAGCAGTTTATTTTACCAGAAGTTGAGTGATATGTTTAAGGAGTTCTTGCCACACAAAGATTGAGAGGAATTGAGGGATCTGAGCATCCATCCCTTTAGTGATGCTTAGAAAACGTCATGCAAAGCTCTTTAGTATTTTATAATATAGTATCCAGGATTGAAACATGGAGTATACTGAGATATCCCCTGTCAGCTGACAACTGAACGCGATGAGACTATAGCAAAATGAATATTGAGGTATGTTCACTTCTGGCAGTGTAATAATTTCAGTCACTGGTAGATATTACAGTGGTACCTAATGTACTAATTGCCAAAATAAAAGCCTTGATGGCATTGCTGTCACTTTCTTATCTGTTCTGCACTGGTATTTCCCAAGCCCCTTGTGGGTAATTAATTATATGTAGGTAGTTGTGAGCATTAGCAGGCTGTGGGTTTTGGGGGTAGGACTTTTTTTTTTTTTCAGTAGTTCTCATTTCCTACCCAAAATCAATATTGATTTTGTGTTAAGCCTGACATGTTTTTGCCATGGACTGAGCATGCTATTTTAATGCTAAGAAATTAATAATCTAAGCAATTCATAAATTGGCGTTCATAAAATAGAATTTGTAATTAAACATGGATTGACTCTAAGCTGCCAGTCTTCCACCCCACGTTCTTTGAGAGGATCTAGCCCTATTAGTTTTTTACTGCAATATTATACTGAAATTATTTCCCTTGTTACATTGGCTCCATTGAACAATCTACTTGATATTTTTTGCTGTGGTGAGGCCTATAAGCTTTGGGTCACATGACAATAGGCTCTTGTTATACTGAGAAAAATAATTTGAAAATCCTCTGTTGTGTGCCACAGACTGCACATGCGTTGTCTGTAATGGACCCGACTGAATTCTGACATGAAGGCACATCTGAATTCTTCAGCATATTTGCCATTGTCTGCCTATGCCACCTGGGCACAGGTTGTTAGTTTTGAGTGAATCATGCTGCTCGTTGTCCCCACTTGAAGGTGGTCCTTTCCTTCCACTTTTACTTTTGAATGCCCTTGCCCTGTTTTGGGGTTTACCATCCTTTCTATAAGCAAGCTCTGCCCTGCTGTTATTCTCTAGGCGCTTGACTGTTAACAGCAGTAGAACATCAGAAGAAGGTATCTTCTGTTGTATTGCCGTGTAGTATAAAGGTGCCAGAGCTCCAGGCTGGCTGTAGACCTCAGCCCTTTGGTTTACAGACCAGGTTCTGTTATATCTATGATGGCATGACTGGATGGATAGATGAGGGGAGGGTGGTGGATGTTGTCTACCCTGACTTCAGCAAGGCTTTCCACACTGTCTCCCATAACATCCTCATAGGCAAGCTTAGGAAGTGTGGGTTAGATGAATGGAGAGTGAGGTGGATTGAAAACTGGCTGACAGATAGAGCTCAGAGGGTTGTGATCAGTAGCACAGAGTCCAGTTGGAGGTTCGTAACAAGTGGTACTCCCTAGGGGTCAGTACTGGGTCCAGTCCTCTTCAATATATTCATCAGTGACCTGGATGAGGGGACAGAGTGGACCCTCAGCAAGTTTCCTGATGATACAAAGCTGGAAGGGGTGGCTGACACACCAGAAGGCTGTGCTGCCACCCAGAGAGACTTGGGCGGAGAGAAACCTGATGTAGTTCAACAAGGGCAAGTGTAGGGTGCTGCACCTGGGGAGGAATAACCCCCTGCACCAGTACAGGTTGGGGCTGACCTGCTGGGGAGCAGCTCTGCGGAAAAAGACCTGGGAGTCCTGGTCCTAAACAGATGCCCACAAGACCTGATTTAGTCCTGGGCCAAGGCAAGGCAAAACCAAGGATAAGAATCTTGGAACCAAGGACAAGGTTAATCTCTGCTGCAGAGACCTGGCTTGCATCAATCTGGGAGGGCAGGCAAAAAGTCTCTGCCTCGTGAGTGTGCAGAAGGTTATGGTATCCCTGCAGTCATCAGCTGATAATGAAGCGGAGACGTGAGACCATGGCTCCTGGCAGTGAGGCTGCCTTTGCTTTTCTGATTCCTTCAGCAGCCAGGAGTCCCTGGGTGCTGTGGGGGGAGAAAGGTGAGTGTATCTATTAGCAGATAGAGCAAGCAAGGTGAAGGGATCAGGCTTTTCAGCAGCTGTATGTATTCTCCCTGCGACCTGTTCACATTTTCCTATTGTCTTAATGGCCAGAGGTTGAATTTTGCTGGGGCTCGGCCTGTTCCCAACAGTTTGCTGCTCCTCTTCCAAGCTTGCACTGAAATTGCTTTGTTTCCACATCAGTGGCAAGATGACAGGGATGAGGTTTAATAAGGCCAAGTGCCGGGTCCTCCATTTTGGTCACAACAACCCCAGGCAACACTACAGGCTTGGGGAAGAGTGGCTGGAAAGCTGTCCAGCAGAAAAGGACCTGGGGGTGTTGGTGGACAGCCGGCTGAACATGAGCCAGCAGTGTGCCCAGGTGGCCAAGAAGGCCAACGGCATCCTGGCCTGTATCAGGAACAGCTTGGCCAGCAGGAGTAGGGCAGTGATGGTGCCTCTGGACTGGGCACTGGTGAGGCCTCACCTCGAGTGCTGTGTTCAGTTCTGGGCCCCTCACTACAGGAAGGACATTGAGCTGCTGGAGCGTGTCCAGAGGAGAGCCACCAAGCTGGTGAGGGGTCTGGAGAACAAGTCATAGGAGGAGAGGCTGAGGAACTGGGCATGTTTAGTTTGGAGAAGAGGAGGCTGAGGGGAGACCTCATTGCCCTCTACAACTGCCTGAAAGGAGGTTGTGGAGAGGTAGGTGTTGGCCTCTTCTCCCAGGGGAATAATGGCAGGACCAGAGGAAATGGTCTGAAGTTGGGGCAGGGGAGGTTTAGATTAGATATTAGGAAGAATTACTTTCCTGAGAGAGTGGTCAGGCACTGGAACAGCCTGCCCAGGGAGGTGGTGGAGTTAAGGAACGTTAAGGAACGTGTAGACGTGCCACTTCAGGGCATGCTCTAGTGCCTGAGATTGTTGGTTGCATCTGTTTGTGGGTGGGTGGGTGTCGCGACGGAGGGAAGACAGGGCCACTCAATATGAGTGATCAGCAAGCTTCGTTTATTGATTCACACAGTGCCCTTTTATGTTCTAACATAATTAGCTCATACATATTACAAAAGTTAAGCTCATGATTGGTTAGTTCTTAGAAAGATCAACTCCACCCTTGGTTCCTTCTTTACAGTTACTTTCATCCTCTTTTCCCATGCCTGAGCAGCTGCAACCTCTCTGTTATCTTACAACAATTATAGTCAAGGACAAGGTGTCTTTACCAGCCCAGTAGTTACGGGGGCTGAATCCGATGTTTCTCAAGCTTTTGCTCGGCCAGCTGGATCATGTCTACGTAACCCTTCTCAGCTAGCCATTCTCCCACAATTCCCCCGTTTTTATTTTGAATGACACAGGCTTGGTTAAACATTCGTAACACAAGGGTTTTCATACAAGACAACATACAACTCACACAAAGCAATGCTATTAGTACAATGATTAAGACTAGCAATCCTGTCTGTAAAAGGTTTCTCAGCCATCCGGACAGACCCAACCAGTCTCCAAGAGCACCCCTATAAGGCACGTAGTAAATGGGGAGCGGGGTGTTGCTAGGCTTGCACAAAAGCTGGTCGTGTTGAGTGACCGAGCTAAAGTTATCCACACATTTTCTCGTGGGTCAAACATCTCGCTATATGGGATGGCTCTTATGCTTACAACTAAGGCAACTACTATAAAGCTTTCTATACCTAAATTAACCATTTTCTCTGTTTCAACTTCTAAGCAAATAGCATGCACATAATACCTAGGGGTTACAGACCCCACAGATTGTACAATTAATTTCTGTCTTTGCGACCTCGTGGTTCACACTCAGGCGCAGCGGTCTCAGTCCGTTGGTTTACGGTGATTAGTCGGGTCACCTTCAGCGGCGACTTCAGGGTGGTCGATGGCAGGCCTTACCCAACGGCTGGGAACCCAGATGGTACCTTGTCCCCTATGGTCCATCGTAGAAGGGGTGATTTGCGAGCAAGGGTCAATCCTCCTACTCCCGCGACCGTGGCGCTGCTCGCGTAGGTCGGCCATTGAGCCGGCCACTTATGCGTGCTGATTATGGAAATGTCAGCGCCAGTGTCTAGAAGAGCAACAAGTGATATAGTTAGGTTGGCGTATTGCACAGCAACCGGGCGTTGTGGCCTTTGGCGCAAGCCGACAGTTAGTAAGGCCATTTGTCTTGTAGATCCAAAGGCTCCTTGCCCTCGTGGCTGCTCTTGCAGCGGTGGAAGGGCTCCCACAAGATGTGGTAGGGGAATTAATTGCGCCACCTTGGTGCCTTTAGCGATGAAGAGCGGTGGAAATAACGTGTGGGCCATGATCTGGATCTCACCGTGGTAATCTTTATCAATCAGTCCCACCAACACATTAAGTCCCAGCATGGTGGCTGATGAACGGCCTATAAGTAGTGCTCCGACAGCTTGTCCATTGATACAGATTGGTCCTTGAGTGCTAGTAGCAATCTGGACAGGCTTTGAGTCCAACAGGGTACAATCTACTGCTGTTGCCAGGTCCAAGTCGAGGCTTCCGCTTGTGGCTGGTCTGAGCTGAAGGGATTGAGTGCTGCCGGATATGCAGCCGCTTTTTGTGTCGGCGCGGGGCGGCTCTTCCCGCTGAATCGTCCGTTTCCCGGTTTGGAAGCGCGACATGCAGTCTCATTGTGGTTGTCCAACCAGCAGTTTCTGCACCATACTGAGCCGGCGTTGCAGTTCCGTCTGATGTGTCCAGCAGCGCCGCAACGGTAGCATCGTGGGCGAGATGATCCAGTAGCATTTAATCGTTGAACGGAGGCTTGCAAAGGAGCAAGGGCTGCAAGAACTTGACTCTGCGTAGCCTGCGCGTGTTCCTTTAAACTATTCCCTAGTTCCTTTACTGCCTCAACTAACATTGCCTGTGGCCCTACCGGTACCTGAGCCATCCTTTCTAGTCCTTCCTCGATAGTCCATGTCCCTGGCAATGTAGCCAAGATGTTGCGTGTGGCCGGATTACTATTTTGTATAGCACACTGCTTTAGTATAGTGCCTCTGAGATAATCGGGCACCCCGGCCGCCTGTATGGCGTCTGCTACTCGATCTATAAATAGGCCAAATGGTTCCTCTCTTCCTTGCTTAATACCCATATATGAAGGGATTCTCTTTTTTTTTTTTTTTTTTTTCCTCAGCTCGGTTTGCAACAGGGTGTTAGCGACTGCCCGCCACGGCTTTATCAACTTTTTGGCTGATTTATTATCGCATATAACTTCGTCAAACAATTTATCCTCATATTTACGCCATTCCTCGTGTTCAAAAACCGTATCTGGATTATCAAAGCAACCTCTCGCTACTCCATATGCTGATAACCCAAGCAACTCCCTTATACAATCTATACCCTGAACGCTCCGCTTTTCTAAAAAGCATTTGAGCAAATCGTACGCTGCTTGTCTGTTCATACCTTCGTTATCTATACCCTAAATGCTCCGCTTTTCTAAAAAGCATTTGAGCAAATCATACGCCGCTTGTCTATTCATACCTTCGTCAGCGCGCTGTTGCAGCCTTCCAGACTTCGGCGGCGCGTAGCCGGCAGGACACTCTCTATAGGTGCTCCAGGGCGCGGGGACCTTTTCCTTTAATCCCTTTCGCTCTTGGGCGCGGGGACCTTTTCCTTTAATCCCTTTCGCCTCCTGCGCTGCTTACAGGACCAGCACTGAGACTCCGTTGACCGTGGCTCGCAGGTTCAGCCCTTTGTAGGGTCCCTGTTTCGGGCGCCATTTGTCGCGACGGAGGGAAGACAGGGCCACTCAATATGAGTGATCAGCAAGCTTCGTTTATTGATTCACACAGTGCCCTTTTATGTTCTAACATAATTAGCTCATACATATTACAAAAGTTAAGCTCATGATTGGTTAGTTCTTAGAAAGATCAACTCCACCCTTGGTTCCTTCTTTACAGTTACTTTCATCCTCTTTTCCCATGCCTGAGCAGCTGCAACCTCTCTGTTATCTTACAACAATTATAGTCAAGGACAAGGTGTCTTTACCAGCCCAGTAGTTACGGGGGCTGAATCCGATGTTTCTCAAGCTTTTGCTCGGCCAGCTGGATCATGTCTACGTAACCCTTCTCAGCTAGCCATTCTCCCACAGGTGGGTGTGGTTGGGGTTTTTTTGGTGGTTTTTTTTTTTGTTGGTTGGACTCCATGATCTCAAAGGTCCCTTCCAACCAAGTAGATTCTGTGATAGAGTTCATCCTGCTGTAGCTTGTGTGTGAGCTGTTAGCATATATATATATATGGTATGTGACATTTTCTGGTGCTTTATACTTTTTATTCTGACCAATTATGGGTGCAGCTATTACAGATAATGTGTTGTGGATGTGCCTGCCTCCAGCGACAATCTCATTCTTTGGTGCTCTGCATGCAGCTCTTCTCATGTGTTTGCTGAGGCCCAGGCTTCCAGTGGGAGGAGGTTTGTCTTAAAAGAAGAAGAAGGAAAAAAAAAAAAAAAACCAAACCTACAGGCTTTATTTATCAGTGAGGAACTTTCTGAAAGCCTCGAGTATGTTCCACCCCCTAAAGCAAGGAAATACTCAGGAAAATTTCTGCCTACAGAGGCCATGCTGCTGTTATTACTGTGTTATTTTTTGCACATACATTTATTTTGCCTTGCACAGAGACAGATTATTTGATTTTGGGAACACATAAATATATGCATTGTCTTTGTCCTACCTTGTTCCCCTTGTCTGCTCTGGAGTGAGGAGGACTAGCATGACAAAAAGGACCAAAGAGACCAGACTGGGCAACCTGGGTATCTCGCACTAAAACCAGCTTGCTAAAGATCTTGGATATATCACTTTCCTCTCTTGTCACTTCTGTCCCCGCCCCTCAGCCAAGGATTCTTGGCAATTTCCATCATATTTATGTAGGATGTAGCACAAACTAAGTGCCTTGGGGAAAAGCTTCTGTTTGCTGCAGCAATAACCACCAGCTCGATTTGCTTTTCCCACTTCTGCAGTGGCCAAGCAGTGTTGGGCCATGATCTACTGGGGCAAGATACGACAGAGGGTCTGGGGGTAAGGAAGGATATGCATCTTATTGAAATGTAAAGGCTGCTCCAAGAAGTTCAGCTTTCTCTTCAGGAATCTGTGCTGTAGGTGGCTGCTGAGGGTTAGGCTGTTGTCAATGGGGTCAGTCCAATCCTGAGGAACAATCAAAGGACCGGGATGCACCAGTGCTGGCAGGGAAGAGAGAAGAATTCCTGCCTTTGTGTACCCCTGTGCCTGCGGGACCGGGAGGTCTATTCATGCCGTCAGCCATTCCAGAGCAATGGAGGAAACCCAGAACAAGAAGCCCCTCTCCGGCCTGTTCTCCGAGGTAAGCGCCAGCCCTTGCAGCCTTACCAGCCTCAAACATCAGCTTTGGGTTTTGGTTGCTCTGCACCAAAAACCGCTGGCAGTTGGTGGCTACTGATTTCCAAGACAACTGAGCCCTGTCCTCCAGGTCACACTGGGTTGAGGAGGAGCTCTGGGAAGGTCTCTAGATCGCTGGGGGTTAAGAAGGTATGAGCTATCACATCAGGTGTGAGGTGTAATCCTGTTTTACTCCTCAGCACTCTTGCTCTGAACTGGAGTTCAACAGCAACCTGCAGGCACTGGAGTGGCCATAGTCTGTAGCTGGCATCTCTCCATCTACTGGCCCTGGAGGTGGATGATTGAACCCCAGATACACTGCTTGCTCCTAGTCACACAAATGCTCACATAATTTGTCAGAAGCCCTACAGTAGCACAGTGCACTCCAGGGTACCAAACCCTGTTGGTGAAACATCCGTCAGACCAAATGCAATCATCTTAAATCATCTCCACCTTCTTGTAGCAGAAATACTGGTTAAGAAGTCTGTCTGTAACTCAGACATGGACATCTTTCACATTTACCTTTCTCATGTTTTTCATTGCAAGTGCT
The DNA here is from genome assembly GCF_964106895.1 of Numenius arquata. Classification (NCBI taxonomy): domain Eukaryota; kingdom Metazoa; phylum Chordata; class Aves; order Charadriiformes; family Scolopacidae; genus Numenius; species Numenius arquata. The sequence goes on from NC_133596.1 coordinate 457,990, forward strand.
GTGAAAAGAGTGCAGAAAAAATATGTTACAAGCCTTCAAGCTGGTGCTTTTGCCATATTGCACTCCACTTGGAAGGAAAACCTTATTAAAGCACCCCAGGTGCCATACACTCACCTTTGATGGGTTATTGCTGTATCATAAGAATCAGTAACAAGCAGCATCCATCAATGTCATTTGGTAGCTTATTGCAGAGACTGACGGTTAAAACTTCAATAGAACTAAAAACCACTTCTGATGAGATGCACTGATGATGAAACTACACAAAATGAGATGATTTAACATGTCCCTTGCCAAAAGGCAGAGGTCCCCCTTGAACATTTACCTCAAACCACCTTTGCTACTGATCAGACGCTACACAAACTCATTCTTCTTGCTAACCCCAGGGAAGAGGGACAGGCATTTCTGCAACTGAATCTGCGTATAAAACGTTTTAATGAGCACCAGAACCAGCATAAGTGGGGTGCTGCGGCCAGGACTGGGGTGCTGGGAGCTCTTGTAGGAGCTCAGCTGCTCACACAATTGTCCCGGTAAAGACTGAGTGCAGGAGGTAGGGTAGGTGAGGTGCTTGGGATTTCCAGAGGCAAGTTCAGGAGAGGGATCTTGTGCTAGGCAGAGATATTTGCACCTCCAAGGAAATGAAACGGTTGCCTGTTAAATAGGAATGTCACTGGCATTGAACTAAAGCAAACTGGTTTCAGGGAGATCTAGGTTATTGGGGCCCCCTGGAAGAAGAAGTCATTGAGTAGAACGCAGCAGGGAAACCTCCTCACGAGGACAAATTGAACAGATGCTACCCAAGGCATTAAGGTTCACAGCCACATGGAATTCCTGGTAGGAGGGGGGCTGCAAAATCAATTATCATGCCAGCTGGATAAAAATAGAGGCCTTTCTAATTTAGCAAGGGTAATTTCAAGAGATGGGAGAAGACTGCTCCCACCACACACACCCGTCCTTCCTCAGTACTTCTCGCATTTGGTTGGTTGTGATTTTGGCACTTTAGGACTCCGCTTGACTTGCTAACCTAGTGAAAGATTAATTGAGCTGAGAGCAAAAACACGGGCTGGTGAGATGATAGGCTGAATGACTCCCCCACGAGCCCAACACACCCGGGACAGTTGAAAGGGAGAAGTGATGGAAGCAGGAAGGAGACCATCTGCTTTACACGGCAGCATTGTTAATCCAGCTTCCCCAGCAGCCCCAGTCGGTGGGCATGGCTTTGTAATCATTGCCGGCCAGTCAAACCGTTGCTGAAAGGGACTCCTCCCCAGCCCACTGCCTGACCTCATTGTATGTGCTTCCACTGCCATAACCTGATAGAAGTTTAGGGTGATTGCATAGTAGTGAATTAACTGGATGTTCCTCTACCGAAAATGTGATGGGTTTATGAACACGTGGTAAGGGACCTGGCACATCTACCAGAGGAGAAGCCCCCCCCAAAACTTGTGCAAAGTTGAAACATGAGGAGAGACGGTATTTCAGAGAGCGCTGGTGCGCAAGAAAGCTCTCTGCTGTGTGGCAAAACTGTACCGCACACCTGAACGCCGGGGCCTTCAGCGTTTGTAACACTCTCCTGGCGGCACATTGACGGTGGTTCAAATCCAACTCTCTCCCAGAGTCTCACAGCAAATCCCCACTCCCTTCCAGGCTCTCAGCAGAGGCTCTGCAGCTGAGCTTACATGGCATAGTTAAGGTTTCAGTGGCGCATAAAAATGAAGTAAATCACAAAAGCATGAGTTTAAACCCTAATCTGTTCCCTTCAGAATACAAAGTTGTTCTAATATTTATTTCAGCTATTGCATAGTCCATGGTAGCTGCAATGCCAAGAAATTGGTCTTCAATGGGGACATCTCACGAGTGACTCCACAGCTCTTGGGGGAAGCCAACCAGCTGACAGATACAATAGCAAGAAGATTTTTAAATGAGCAAAAATGTGGAATTTTAAATGTGTAAAAAAACTGAACAGGTCAATAGTGTATTGCTTTTCATGAGGCAGTTCTTCCCACTGGGTTTCATATTCCCGGGGGGGGGGTGTCTCAGGTTAATTGGCCCCAACTGGAAAGAAAAAACCCCATAGAGAACTCTACACATAACCTCTGCACAACTCACTGCAACACCATCTCCCGCACACAGCAAAGCCAGGCACCGCCACACTCACAGCACAGCTGCTCCCCTCCACGGCTGCCCGTGCGGGCGACGTTCCCGGTGTTTTTAAGGGCATGGGCTGTTCATCAGAGTGACAGTGCTGCTGTTTACTCTGCAGACAAGGTGTACCACCACCTGCAACATTCCTCAGGTGAAAGAGAGTGGCCCGAGGGGAGAACAGCTGACTGGGGATGTACCAGTTAACACAGGAGAAACCTCCAGTCACACCCTCAAAGCACTTTCTACTTCAAAAGCTCCGTTTTGCCTCCCCCTGCTTCAGACAGGGCAGTTCCAGCCACTTCTCCCCCCAGACCAACTTCTTTGCAACACTTGGCAGTGTGTCATAAGGTACCATAATGGAGGGGGGCTTTTACCAGTGGTAGAAACTACGTCTGTTCAGGCAGATTTAGGGACACAGCAGTGCGGCTATGGAAGGAAAGGCTGGTTTCTTACCTGCCCATTCTTATTAAATAAAATCCCCTTCTTGTCAGGGTTAGTAAGGCTGCACTACTTCAATAGGTCACTTGCCATATGCTCTTGGATGAATTTCTTTTATTAAAATCGCAAAAGTGACTGAACCTGCATAAAAATAATCTTAATTAATCCTTCTTTGGAAAGAGACATAATAAGGAACATCAATAACTACAGATAGAAAAAAAACACCAATGGACAATTATAGAACCATAGAATCATTTTGGTTGGAAGAAACCCTTAAGATCATAGACTCCAACCATTAACCCAGCCCTGCCAAGTTACCACTCACTCATGTCCCTCAGCACCACGTCTGCCCGGCTTTTAAACACCTCCAGGGATGGTGACTCCACTACTGCCCTAGGCAGCCCATTCCAAGGCTTGACAACCCTTTTGGTGAAGAAATTTTTCCCAATATCCATCTTAAACCTCCCCTAGCGCAACTTGAGGCTGTTTCCTCTCATGCTGTTGCCTGTTTCTTGGGAGAGGACACTGACCCCCCCTGGGTACACCCTCCTTTCAGGGAGTTGTAGAGAGCGAGAAGGTCTCCCCTCAGCCTCCTTTTCTCCAGGCTGAACACCCCCAGCTCCCTCAGCCTCTCCTCATAAGACTTGTGCTCCAGACCCTTCACCATCTCTGTTGCCCTTCTCTGGACCCGCTCCAGCAGCTCAATGTCTTTCTGGTAGTGAGGGGCCCAAAACTGGACACAGCCCTCATTAAAGTCTTTGCAGAAAAGAACGTTCATGTAGAAGTCAGGATCTCAGCCTCCTTGTTTCAGGAACTCGCACTGCCACAAGTGAAATCACCATGACTTAGAATAGTATTTTTCTCTCTCCGTTTATGGCACTAAACACTTGGTGCAACAAAAGAACCTTAGTTTTTATAAATACTCTGCTAGTTCAGCGGAGAGCCATCTTTCCTCTACACCACAGTGACAGTTTTCTTGAGATGGTTATTTCTGTATGAGTAGGTCCCTACATAGGCACTATTTTTTACCCAACCTTTCTTGCAGCTTTAGCTTAAAGTTAGCACACTAAGTACAAATGGTGATTTCTTTCAAATGAATCTAAAGAAAATAGTAAAGCTCTGTACAGGACTGCCTCCTCAACAGTATATCCTTATTTGGGAAGAACAATGATGTTTAAAAACAGACAGTGGATTTTTTTTTTTCATTAAACAGTTACTGAGCAGAAAAAGAGAGAGTGAGTAGTTTATTTGTCATTGTTGCAGACCACAGCATAATTGGACGATTTTTGAATTATGTTGGCCAAAGTGTACAGTCTTCAATGCTGTTTTACACCACAATCAATACTGCCAGTACACATTCAACAACAGCACCAGCTTAGTCATCATCTTTAAGTTTCTTGATCTTATGCTTATGGCGCTCAATTTCTTTCTGCAGACGCTCTATCTCTTTCTTGTGGTGATCGATCTCCTCCTCATGGTGTTTCCGTAAGGCAGAGAGCTGCTCCCTCTCTTTCTCCCTGCAAGAAAGGACGGCGCGAGGTGCAGCACCGGGGGGTCGCCGCAGCCCTCCCGCGCGGGGCCCGGGAGCCGGGGCAGCGTCGGGGGGAGGGCTGGGCAGGGGCCTGGCCTAGGCCTGGGCCGGGCGCCTGGCAGAGGCCCAGCACTAGGCCGCCGAACCGGGCGGGCCCCCCGGGCGGAGGCCGCCGCAGGGCGCTCACCTGAAGTACCGCTCCTCCTCAGCCGCCTGCTTCTTCCCGAAGGCACCCCCAGCCTCGCGGATGGTACCGCCGCCGCCACCGCCCTTCCCGGCGCCTTTGCCCAGCTCGCCCAGCTGCAGGGAGAAACAGCAGTGAGGGGGGGAAAGGACAGACAGACAGACAGACACCACCACCACCCCCCCCCCCCCCACACACACACACCCACACCCACACCCCGGCTGTCCCCGCACCCACCTGGTCGGCGCCCGACCCCGAGCTCCAGCGCTGCTGCTGCACCAGCAGGGCCCCGCGCAGGCCACCCCGCGCCACCGCCACCACCGCCGCCATCGCCCGCCTGCCCTTGGAGCGGACGGGACCCGCCCCCGCCCCGCCTCGCCTCGCCTCACGGCCCGCGCATGCGCAGCTTCCGCCCCCCGCGCCAGAGCTGCGCTTCCCTCTCGGCGGGAGCTCCCGGGGCGGGGCCGGGCCGGGCCGAGCCGTCCCTGCCCAGTTCTGCCCGTCCCTCCCCGTCCTGTTCCCTCAGGACCGGGCCCGGGCCCCGGCGGCTGGGGAAGGGGAAGACGAGGACGACGACGGCGGGGGGGGGGCGGGACCTGTTGCTATGACGCGCGCGGCGGTCACGTGCCGAAGGTGCCGCCCGCCCCGCCGGCCTCAGCGCCCTACTCACGTGCGCGCGCACGGCATCACGTGGTGCTGGCGATGGCGGCAGCGGGGGAGCCTGGGGCGGGGGGCGCCGCCGAGGAGGCGTTCCTCACCTTCTACAACGAGGTACCGGCCCCGCCGCGGCGGCGGGCCGCCCTGCCCCGCCCCCCGGGCCCTGCCGGCCCGCCGCTGCCGGCCGGCGGCCGCCCTTCCCGGTGCCGGGGCCTGGCGGGCCGCGCGGGGCCTGGCCCGGCCGCCCGGAGGGGAGCCCGCCGGGCCTCGAGCCCGGCTGTGGAGGGGATGGGGCTGCCCTGGGCCGCGGGAGGGAGGGAGGGAGAACGAGGCGGGCGAAACCGCTGGCGGTGCTGGGCAGGGGGCGAGCGAATGGCCGGGGTGGGCGAGCGGCAGTTGCCGGCGGTTCCTGCTCGGGCCGGGGAGAGCAGGCGTTCCCCGGGCTCGCTGCCGCCGGCGCCGCTGTCTCCCGCCCCTGTTGTTTCTGGGAGTAAGAGCCGGGCGTTCAGCCCCCGCTGGCGGGAGCCATGCGCTCCACGGTCCCCGGACGTCGCTCTGCGCTCTGCTCCGCTGCTTGGCCTTTTGTGCGCAAACTGGCACTCGGGGGGGCGCGTGGGACCCCTTCCCTCGGCCCGTGCTGTCCCCCTTATCCTGTGTGCGGCTCGGGTATGTTTACCTGGGCCTGCCCGCAGAAGGGTGGTGCCGGTTTCGTGGATGCTTATTTCTTTAAATAAAGGTGAACGTTGAATGGCAATGTATGGTTTGGTTTGGCTTGGCTTGATACTGTAAAGAACAAAAAGTAAACTGAACTAAATAACCTGTGGTCAGAATGAAATGAACTTGTATACTTGCACCAGTGGGACTTCATGTGTTCAATGGGCTATCCCGCCAACTGTGGGTTAAAGGCAATAGTGCAGAAGGTTTCTGAGGAGTCATGATGCTGGTACAGGAGCAAAGTGAGGGGAAAAGCCACAGGTGTTGAGCAAGCTGTAGGAGAGATGTCTGGAAGTGCTTCCTAGGGTTTTTTACAGTTAAAACATAATATTAAAGATACTGTCATCCTGTGCTAAAGGCTAAAAAATGTGCTGTGCTAGTGCTTGATTAAAATAACTACAGGCCTGGGATGAGCAAGAGGCATTGTGAATTGTAGCACAGAACAATGATGACCGGTGTAGTAATTACACGGGAAAACAGGTAAGCACGTTGTGATGGTCAGTTAATGTAGGTCTCTCTTGTTCTTCAGGTAAAGCAAATTGAAAAACGAGACTCTGTTTTAACATCAAAAAACCAAATTGACAGGCTGACCAGACCTGGATCTTCCTATTTCAACTTGAACCCTTTTGAGGTTAGTTTGAACATTTTATTCTCCCTTCTGAATTGTTATACCAACCTTTAGATTTACTGGGTATTTATTTCAGTGAAAAGACCGAACACAAAGAAAGAAAAAAATTCTCTAGATACAGGTTACTGTGCAGAAGGTTTACAGAATACAGAAGGATGGTGTATGTGTGCTTGCTGTCTTTTTCACTGTTTTATGGCAGGTGAAAACTATTTGTTTGACACATTTCCCTCGTGCAACAGCACTGGAACGTTTGGCTGATTAATGCCAATTCTGAACGAGAGTGTAACAACTACAGGTGGATGCTTGTCAGGTTGTGATCTGAGCACTTGACTCGGCATTTCTACTTGTGTCTTATTTTGGATGTTTATCCCACTGAACTTGGGTAGTGCGTAGCATGAGAGAAGGACTCTCACTGTTCACAGTATCTTTAAGGAGTCACTGGAAAACAGGTAGTTCCCGTGTACATTACATAGTTTGATTTCAGTTGCAGTCAGTTATAATGTCTTAACAAGTGTGAAAGCCTGAGGACGACAGTAAATAAAACAATCTGGTGTTCATCTGGAGCTGGCTTTCCCCTTGTGTATTCCTTTGTGATATCATCTTCATCTGCCTTTTTAAAGCCTTGGGTGCTTTTTGTAGTCCCAGTTTAGGGCTGGTCAACCAGATCATTCAGTAGATTCACCTTTACAACATTCATTTCTGTGTAGATCTCAGTACTTGAGTTTGAGAGTAAATTAAGCAAGCCATTTAGAAGTAGACTATATTTTTCCTGTGAGAGTTTTATTTACAATTTTTAGTGTCAGACCAGTGTGCACCTGCATTGAGTGGACTCACTTGTTGCTTAGGTCTTCTGTTCAGTAAATTAATTCACAGGAGGGCTCCTGAACTCTGCCACATCCCTAAAGATCAGTAGACAAGTGGACTTGTTCATGGAAACCAAACAGTAAAACTCTCCTGTCTTCTTTCAAAAGGATAAAATGAATAAATTCTTACAAAGTAGTATGTTTCCTGCTCAAAGTTCTTAGTTATGAATGATCTGATAGTGTCCCAAAGCCACCATATGCTTCCGTTTCTACCAAACTAAGCATTGGTACAGGGCTGGCTGAAGGTGGCTTGGCACCAATTGTGGCTGTTAGGGGTCGCAGCTGTCTACATGAGCATTGAGTGTGGAAAGGACACTGGCATAGTCAGAGAAATCTAGCGTTGCTAAAAGTAGAATGTCCCAAACGCAGTGTCTCTGAAAATGTTTCTGTTTTACTAGATGAAAATTCATGTCCTGAAGCAGGTCCCCAATGGGGGGAGTTTTCTGGTGTTGTGTCTGTAAGCCCATGAACCATGTGTTGAGAGCTTGCTGCCAGGATCCTGAAATGTGGGGAGTGTCATCAAACTTGCTCTGCTGTCATGGTCTCTTGTAGGTACTGCAGATGGATCCTGAAGCCACAGATGAAGAGATAAAGAAAAGATTCCGGCAGGTATTTGCCTTTTGCATTTAAAGCCTCTGGAAGGAAACTAGAAGCTCTGTAGAGATTGTGGAACTGTGCTTGGGAACAAGAAAAATGGTGGCAAAGCTGTATCTGGGTAGAGGAGTAGCCATTTTGGGAAGAAATGCATAGACCAATCTTTGTATCAACAAGAAGAGAGCTGCAGAAGTGTCCCTGGTCCATGCATGGAATGCTGCTTTGCCTCTAAAGTGTGTTGACGGGGCTATTGCAAACTCATGCTGGTGCATAATCAGCTTATTGAACATTACTTCAAAGAGAAGGTCAAAATTTGTCAGAAATTAGGAACTAAATTTTAGGAACTAGGAACTTTTGAGAAAAGGTATTTTTCTCAAATATATGTATTTTCTGTGATGTTTCTTTAAGAATTTCAGCAGTCATTTTTGGTGACTGGGTTACTGGGGACAGCAGCAGCCCTGCTCACTGACCCCTCTGCATTGCCCCATGCAACACAGGAAGCATTACCCCAGGCTTACTCTGCTGACAAATCTGCAGGAGAAGGTTGAGTTTTAATCAGTGTGTGCAGCAAAGAAACACAATATTTGGAGGGCTATAGCCTCCCACCAGAATTAGTGGTGTAAATGTCAAGAACCGTCTTTAGAAAGGAAGCTGTGCTGGCTGAGAGAGGAACATGCCGGCCAAGTTCGTGATGGGATATGGGCTGCTTCTGTATGTAGAAAGTGGGAGGGTAACCTTTTAGTCTGTTGCTGACTTCTCAGCTCTGCAAAACTGGGTCTGTCTTAGCTTTAGGCTGGTAGAATGCTACGGGGAAGGGTTTTGAATTCAATGTGATGAAACGAAAAAAGCGCATGGAATTGTGTGTTGAAAAAATCAAACACCTAAATACAGAATGTGGAACAGCCAACAGAAGGAAAAAGACATTGGTTCTAGCAAATCCTGGAGTGAATCGGCAGCATACTGCAGTTTAGGACTAGGGGCAAACCTTTTTCCTGTGAACTAGAAAGTGCCATCAGCAGCATTCAGGAAGTAATTACTTTGCATTCTTCGGCACTGATGCAATTTCAGTTGCTGCACTGTGACCAGTTTTGAATGTTATACTAGGAAAGATGCAGATAAACTAGAGAGCCCATACAGCAACAGCAAAAATAAGAGGCCTGAAAAAAATGCCATGTGGGGAAAATTTGAAAGAACTTTCTCTGGAAGAGAAAGGTGGAGAACGTGCATTCAGCCCACTTAAGGTTGCCCATTAGCCCATTAGTGATCAATATCCTGTCTCTGCTGGATAGAGAGTACAGGAAGGAGTTTTCTTAACTTTAAGTAAAGGAGCCTAAGGAAAAACTTAGCCACTCTTTTAAATAGTTTGATATTTGAACAGCCTTAGGGATACTGGAGAACTTCTTGGGAGACATAGTTGAGTAAAAGGTAAACTTTGGTGGAGGATCATCTTTGTCCGTTTGTTTCTTCTTAAGACCAAGGATACAAAACTTGGGTTCGTATGAGCCCCAGGCACTGCAGCTGAAGGGTGTTTATGTTGTTCTGCACATCCCAGGATGCAGCTTTTTTTCAGTCAGCCTGTTTCTTACAGGGGTTGTATTTGATTTAAAAGCTTTTACCGATGCATACTTCTACATATTGTCAGCTGATTTGTCACTATACAGAGGAATGTGATCCCGTGTGATTCCTTCTTTCTGAGACTATTTTCATCCCCTCAAAAAAATCTCTGAAATATTTTTCATGTTTTACAGTGATCTTAATAGCAAGATCCTTTCTCTTGCAGTTGTCAATATTGGTGCATCCAGACAAAAATCAAGATGACGCAGATAGAGCCCAGAAGGCGTTTGAAGGTAATGCTCTCAGCCTTTTTCTGGGCTGGTGTACGGTAGTAGTTGGGCTGCTATTTTTCTGTAGCTTGTTTAAATGCTTATTAGGGGTGGAGGCCCCACTGATAAACAAGAATTGCTGTAGAGATGCTTTAAATGAGGGAGAAGCAGATGTGTGGGGTGGCATTTCAGCAGAGGATTTCGCTAGGTGGCAGTAATTGCATTGTCAGTTTGCAGTGGGTGACAAACACTTCCATGGTGTTTCGAGATTGTTCAAGAAAAACTACTTAATCTACGCATTAGATTTTATTCAAAGACCATACACCTAAAACCATCACATTGCTTCTGTTGTATGCTTTGCATTACGGCGAGGCGTTATGCACCTTAAACTCATGCCCTATAACTGAATCACTTGGTAGGACTGATACTTTCACCCTGCTAACTCCAAAAGGTGTTTGACAGTCTCTGCCATCACTGTAGCCCAAATCTCATTTCACTAATCATCATATCACTTACCTACATGTGTTAAAACCAACAAAAAACCAAAACCCAAACAAACCGACTCCCCCCAAATTCTAGAAAGCAAAATTTGTATGGTGAACAAGTAGCAATCTTGTGATGCCTTGTGAATGTGACTACTGGTGCTATTAATGTTGATGCTTTTTGTTAGCTGTCGATAAAGCGTACAAGTTGCTGCTAGATCAGGAGCAAAAGAAGAGGGCCTTGGATGTGATACAGGCAGGAAAAGAATATGTGGAACACACTGTAAGTATTCCATAGGAACGTCCAGGCCTGTGGGTGAGTGGTAAACAGTTGTTTGTAATTTGCTTTTTGGTACATCTGCTGCATGTTTAGGTTGTTAAAAGGTGAGCTGAGCAAACCTCATAATGAAGCTGTGCAGGTGAACAAATGTGCTTTGTCCAAGACTGCTGCTGAGCTCGGTGAAAGATAATTCAGTGAAATTCAGTACTTGAAATAATTAGGTCAGACCACATGATCTGACCTAAATATTTTTTTTCAAGTCTGTGAATGAATGATGCAGTTCAGATGTGTGTAGGTGGAAGAAAATAGGTGGTGACAGCAGGAGACTGGGAAGTTTGGGGGAAAATGACCTATAAGATAAGTAAAGGAGATTGGATTGCATTGGCCAAGAAGTTAGTTGAGTGATGTGGGTGGACTAAAACACAACAAGCTTGAGAAAGCAGATGATATGGGAGAACTCAGATACTCTAAATGAAGGAACACTTTATGTTCTGCTTGTTGTTGTTAGTCTTTTGAATATTACAAAACAAAATAAACTTCCTGCTTGTTTGGATGGTGTGTATTGGATATGAATATATCTTAAAAACAAACACAAAAGGCCCAACAAAGGGATTGTGTTGAATGAATAGTGTCTAACATAGTATTTTTAATTACTACAGGTCATGTAATAGTGATCTTGTATGTGTTTATCTGGACCTAGGACCAGGAGGTTTTGGTCTAAAATAAAACATCATTCCAAACCAAGAACTTGCTGTCATCCAAAGTTCTTCCCACACAGCGGAGTAGGAATGCAGAACTGCTTGGATACAATTACGTAAGCCAAATAGAACTCTTTAGGCTCTTATTTTTGTTCTTAATCTTTAGGTAAAAGAAAAAAAGAAACAGTTGAAGAAGGATGGAAAACCGCCCACTGTGGAAGAGGATGATCCTGAAGTTGTAAGTCATACCATGTACTGTCCAGAGAAACTGGGGAGTACAAAATGTGTTTTGAGGAATTAAGAGTCAGAACCAGTACGAAAGTATTTATTAGACTTGTTAGAGTGGTGTAAATCCTTGCACTTAAAGAAGAACAAATTCTGATAAGCCACTGTACAGTACCATGTGTTGGGTAATACCTGTGAATATATCATGAGATGATATAGATCAAAGTACCCAATTCTTTGCTTGGAGCAAGTCTTCATGCTTGCGCATCGTGTAGTCTTTTTTGAACTGAATTTCTTGTATCATGAATACTGGAACTGTGGCATTCCTGGTGCCAGCAGAGGTTTGCACAGAATCCACTGCAGCACATCTAAAATGTGCTCTTAGTGGTGTTTTGTAGTAAGAGCTGTTTCAACTGTTTCTTCCATATAGCGCTTGAGGACAGATATGCTGCTGTGCAACAAACCACTTCTATTAAAAAAGGCATGACATAACTTAGTTCTTCTTACCTGGTTTCTAGTCTGCAAAAGTCAAGTGATATTAGAGTCTTTAACAGAATGATAGATGATTATCAAACACTGACATCATTAGTCTTACTGTCGTCACCTTTTTTTTTTTCCCCTACAACGTGACTTTTTCCTCTTGATATCACCGCAGTAACACCATAACTATCTTATTTTCCATTGATTTTCAGAAGTCTCTTGCTGTTCTTTAATAATGAAGTTTGTTTTAAGTATACCGATAATTTCCTAGTGGAAAGCCAATGCTAGGCTTTTAAAACACATCAAGATGATCTGCTGGAACATTACTATCTAAACAGTGACCATTTTGCCTTTTTTGTCAAATATAACATTGCAAGACTTAACAGAAGAATAAGTGAACAGTTCTGTTTAGGCGCAGCTTCGTGAATACAAATAAAAATGAAACTAATATGAGGCTAATAAGTAGTTGTTTCCTGGTCAGGTCCAGAATGTAATCAGCAGTGCTGCTTTCTTATGCTGCTGCTACTGACCACTGTTGAGGCAGGATACAGAGTTATTTGGGCCATATGGTTTGCATTCTTTTTATGCTTCTTAAAATAAACTTCTCAAACTGTATTCATGGGCACTGTTTTAAGACTGGACTTGTGTTTTACAGTTCAAACAAGCTGTATACAAACAGACGATGAAGCTCTTTGCTGAACTGGAAATTAAGAGGAAAGAAAGAGAAGCGAAAGAAATGCATGAAAGGTATGAGCAGCATGCTGCTTGTGTAGTTCACGCTCTTCTTCCCCCCTTACGCTGCCTTGGAGAAGATAAGGAATCATAGAATCTTAGAAGAGTCTAAGTTGGAACGGACCTTTGGAGATCACCTGGTCCAATCTCGTGCTGAAAGCAGCGTCTTGGATTATATTAATAAGCATCCTGTCGAGCTGACTTCCAGTGATGTAGATTCCACCACTTCTTTGGGCAGCCCATGGGTTGTACAGCTCTGTGATTGAGAAATGTAAATGGGAAACTTGCCCTCCTGGATTTAAGGCATTGATATATTTGGTATGCTTATATACTCTTATGTGTATACATGGAGGCCAGCCAAAACAGTGAAATGGCAACACATTTCTGCATGTTGTTAGCATGCAAAGAATTTATTTTGAAATTTAATTAAGTGCCAGAAGTACTCTGTGGCACGTGTGATTGTGAACTGTTTTAGGTGTTTTGATGACATGTTGCCTGAGCGCTCACTAACGATGCACTTCGTAGAGCGGCGCTTCTGTACTGGTTGGTGAAGGCAGTCTGGGAGATGTTTGCAGGGCATTACTTTTGATTACAGATGAAAGCTAGGGTGAAAAAAAAATTCATTCTTACCTTGCATCCTCAAGTGTGCATTAACTTCACAAAATATATACTCTTAACAGTTTTAGAGACTTACCACTAGAGTTATGAAGGAGTCCAACTTGTTTTGCTGAGCAAGAGAAGCCAACTCACTAATTAAGTACGTGCATGCTGTCGGTGGTGCCAAACCATCTTCTCTGCTCGCTGCTCTTCCAGATTTGAAATAAAGTTCTGTTTGCTGTGCGATCTTAGGTGTGCATATGTATCTCTTATGACAAGCACTTTAATATTCCAAGAAATCAGAAGAGCTTTACGAGATGTTTTGAAAGTATTACTGTGTTTCTTTAAAGTAGATGCTTGTGGGCTCATCATTTTTTTGTGGCTTCCCTTCCAGGAAGCGACAGAGGGAAGAGGAAATTGAGGCACAAGAGAAAGCTAAACGAGAGCGAGAATGGCAGAAGAACTTTGAGGTAATCAGCAGCTTAACGTACAGGAAGGCCCTCAGCAGTTCTTGGCCATGCTGTGCGGAATGCCCGTAGAGAGAAGAGAGACTTCTTGTCTGCAGTTGCTATAAAATAATTTAAGTAGACACTTTGTAAAAGATCCTGCATAAGCCTGGGTTTTGTCCTTGTGGGGGGAGAAGAGCCCACCAATGGGGCTTTGGTATCACTTTCCAGAAACAGGTCTGGTAAATTAAGTAAATTAAGGTGTAGTATTTTTCAGCTGTGTTAGCAGTTCATTCTTGTCCTTAGTCAGAAATTTGAATTGCTGCTTAGCCCGGGTCACTGGTGACCAGTAAAACTTAATCTGGCCACTGTTCAACCCCTAGTGCGGACTGCTATTGGTACTTTTCAGCCTGGTTGCTAACATATATGGAGTCCATATCTCCTGTGAATGTTAGACACCTGAATGACGGTCAGTTCCCTTCGACCCATCCACCCTGTATTCTGGGTTTAGGTGTATCAAAAGTAGTTTTGTGGTGGTTGTGCTGCTGTTCTAGGGGTCAAACATACAGCCTGCCAAAATACTTGATCAAGCCTGTAACTCTTCCCTCATTACACACCAGAGGTGAAGTCTTGTGATATATGGGGGCGGGGGGGAAAGAAGTCAGGAATGGTGTACGGGACCTCATGAAAAGATGAGCTAGACTGTTCATTTAATCTAAAGCTGGATCCCAGTCTATGTTCAAGAGGACCTTAAAAAAGGGGATTTCTGGGAGAGAAGTGTATGAGCTGGACTGGTATCCTGTGGAAAGTGGACAACTAGGCTGTTTCTGGAGACTCAGCTGGGAAGAGTTCGTGTTCATGTGCTATATAACATGGATATTAAAAGCTGCGCATTCTGGAAAACTTGTAATGCTGCTGTGTTGAGTGCAGTATGGGTTTTGTCAGGTAATGCCAGAGAGATAAATGAGTATGTCACTGGCCTTGCTGCTGGCAGAAGTTCTATGTTCTCCCTCCAGAATGGCCACAGAAGTTGGGTGTCACTGCTGTAGGGATGCAGTGAAGCAGCTGAGGATGTGAAGGATAGCAGCTGAGGAAATGTGAGCAAGTATTACAAGCAAATAATGATGGACCAAACAGGGGAGCTGCAGAACTGTTGATATTGCAGCTCTGAGTACGTGCATGTACTTAACCATTCCTAGGCAGCTGAACCCTCTTGCAGGTTTCTTCTCCAGCCCTGCTGGTGGCCATTTAATCCATGTAAAAAGACAGTATCAAAGCTAGGTGTTAATGTCTGAAATGGATCGCTGCACTACACAAGAAGCTTATTTCGGCTAGTGATCACCACTGAGAGAGGGTGACTGGGGACAAAATAACATATGAATTCTGGGCTGCTTCTGTATGTACTAATTCAGTGGCTGCCTTTAAAATATATCCAAAAGGACCATGTGTGTTGCTGTTTCTAATGATACTTAAACATAAGGGAAAAAACCCCTAAGTTGATATTCTGCACTTGTGGTTCTGTCTCAGTTTCAAAAAAAACCTCAAACAAACCCAACACAAAAATCCCAACTTTTAAAGATGCTTGTATTGTACCTCTGTGTTGCTCTTCTGGGCTTTCCTACTCCTGGTGATTCCAATCCTTGTCTGCATACAGCATCCTAGTTCTGATCCTGTCTCTGTACCCTAAAACCTGTAGGTTTTGTCCCTTGTGCATGTTCTGCAGTATTTCTGAATCCTCATAGGAGTATCTGTGTCATCCAAGGGTTGCCTGCTGTTTCTAGAAGCTATTCATAGGCTGCTTTCAGAGCTCAGTTATATCTTGATGTATTTTAGAAGGGGCAGGTTGGAACATGTACTTTCTCCCACCCTGCCCACAAAATTAACTTTCTTAATAATTTCAAGAATAGCTTCCGCCAACAAACTGTAAGAAACAAGAAGGTTAGAACAGGAGTTGCCATACAGCCTTATCCCTAGCAAAAGTGTGATCACAGAATGGTTGAGGTTGGAAGGGACGTCTGAGGTCCATCTGGTCCAACCCCCTTGATCAAGCAGGGCCACCTAGAGCCGACTGCCTAGGACCATGTACAGATGGCTTTTGAATATCCTCATCAATGGAGACTCCACAGCCTCTCTGGGCAACCTGTCCTAGTGCTTGACCACCATCACAGTAAAAAAATGTTTCTTGCATTCAGAGGAAGTTTCACATGTTCCAGTTTGTGCCCATTGCCTCTGGTCCTGCCACTGGGCACCACTGAGAAGAGCCTGGCTTTGCGTCCTCCCTTCAGATATTTATATACGTTGAAGAGATTCCCCCTGAGCCTTGTCTTCTCCAGGCTGAACAGTCCCAGCTCTCTCGGCCTTTCCTCACAGGAGAGATGCTCCATCACCCTTGTGGCCCTTTGTTGGACTCTCTCCAGTCTGTCCATGTCTCCCTTGTACTGGGGAGCCCAGCACCGGACACAGCACTCCGGGGGTGGCCTCACCAGTGCTGAGCAGAGGGGAAGGATGTTCCAACCCTCGCCCTGCTGGCCATACTTTGCCTAATGCAGCCCAGGACACCATTTGCCTTCTTTGCAGCAAGGGCATGTTGCCGGCTCATGTTCAACCCGGTGTCCACCAGGACCCCAGGTTCTTTTCTCCCAAGCTACTTTCTAGCCGGGTGGCCCCCAGCATGTGCTGGTGCCGGGGGTTGTTTCTTCCCAGGGGCAGGACTTTGCCCTTCTCCTTGTTGAACTGCATGAGGTTCTTGTCAGCCTGTTCCTCCAGCCTGTCGAGGTCCCTCTGGCTGAGCACAACCCTCTGGCCTATCAGCCTCTCCTCCCAGTTTTGTGTCATCTGCAGACTTGCTGAGGATGCGCTCTGCCCCATCATCCAGATCACAGCTAGTGTCTGGCCTCCCCCCAGCCTGCCGTGGGGAGGGAGGGGAGCAAAGCAGACAGCAGTTGTAGCCGGAGCCTGTGAGCAGCACCAGGAGTACAGGCACAGCGATGGTCAGATGGGCCTGGAGCGGATGGATCCCACACTGTAAAGTGAATCATCCCTGGACTTGTTTTGTCCTAGTGTGAAACCTTCAGCCTGGAGAGATCATAGGCTGACTTTGTGGGGAGGTTTTTTTTTTCGTTGTTGGGTTTTTTGTTTTCTTTTTCTCATAGGAGGGATTTCTGCTGCTCTCCAGATAGGCCAGGGAGAGGAGACAAGAGTGCACTTAGAGGTCTTTTCTCATTGTCTCTGTGATGAAGCTTGGGGCAAAAAGCATGAGAGAAGACAACCGTATGTTTCTCTTCTGCTTCTCCCTGCCTCCAGGCTGCAGCACAAGGAGAGCTGTCTCCAGGATGTGAGACGGAGTAAGGAAATGGCACATTCTGAGCTGACAGATTAAGAACATCCATTGGAGATGAGGTTTCTTGTTTCCTTTGCACATCAGGGATTCAGTAGTAGACTAAGATTCAGTAGACTAGTCAGGACTGCACAACCCAAGCTGGTTGCTTCTGAAACGAGAAACCAGCATAGTGTTTATACTGGTGTTTGTAAGTTCACTTGTACTTCTCCTGTGCTGTGTCTGTTGCTCTGGCTCTTCACTGTGTCTGTGTGTCCTGGCTGCCAGGGTGCCATGTGCTGGATAAGGGGGAAATTGCTATTGATCTCTTGAAGCTGGTATGTGCTGCCTGTTGTCTGGCTCTTGCACTTTTAACTCTCCATTTCTTCTCCGTTGTTCCCAGGAAAGTCGGGATGGTCGAGTGGACAGCTGGAGAAATTTCCAGGCAAATACAAAGGGGAAGAAAGAAAAGAAAAACAGGACCTTCCTGAGACCTCCCAAAGTAAAAATGGAGCAGCGGGAATGATCCTGGCAGCACTGCCCAAGTGCAGCTCCTCAGTCCCCTCCCTGCTTTTAAGGACTCATTGGCACCTAGAGTAAGAATTGCTTTTTAGTAGACTGTTTGTTTCCAGTACAATTAATTATCGGTCAAAGTATTTTTTGTACTCTGTCCATTTGAACTAGGGCCATAGTATGAACTCGGCCAGGAACCCGCTACATGTAGAGCACTTGGCTTAGGAGGGTCCCTGCCATTATTGCTGTCCCGTTTGTCTGGTGCCCTGTAACTTGATGTTTTGTACTTCACAGAGATTGTGTTGTTTCACCACTTTCATTTCTAGTTTGAGAGCTGATGAAAATATTGAAAGTGCATCCGTACCTTTCCAGCACCATCTTTCTCAGAAAGTTCAGCTTCGGAAAGGTCTGAATTGACTCTGGGGATCTGCTTCCAGCATTGTGCAGTGCAGCTGACTTGCAGTTACAGCCCTGCAGCTCCTCACTGCGCTTGGAAGGACCCTTCCCCCAAGATCTGATTCCAAACTAAAATCCCAGCTCTCAGGCTTAGACTTCTCTTGATGTCAGACCAGCTGGTCACTCCCTGTAAAGGAAAAATAACTTCTCTTGATTAATAGTTGTTGCAATGGTCTGTATGTAAAATAAATTTTTACCCAAGTTACTGCTGTTTTTTTTTTTTTCTTGGAATTAGTCAAAAATACAATTGCAAGGGTGTGAATTGAGTGCTGGCCACTGAAATGTTGCCGCTCTTCAGTGTGAACACTTTCCCTGGTAAGGGTCTGACTTGAATTTTGAATTGACAGTCCTGCAGGGTGGCAGGAGGGCGGAGAGAGGGTGTCTCTTCCCTGGGTGGGTGCACATTGCCAGTCTGTGCAGAACACAGAGCTTGTTGCTGTGCCTTTGGGGAGTGTGGATGGGTTGGGAGGACTTGGGCACCTGTGTGGAGCGTAACCCCTCAGAGCTATGGGATGAGCTCAGTTTTGATTTGTAAAACCCTACTTTGTGTGTGTATTCTAAGTTTTTAGGAGATCCTCCACTGTTTAAAGGTGTTAAAAATGGAGTATGCTACAGATTTACACATGCCTGACACGCTCCTCTGGAGACCTTTCTGCAAACTCTTCCCATCTGTCCTGATGGCCATCCCCATACCACGGAATCACAGAATTGTCAGAGTTGGAAGGGACCTCTAGAGATCATCTAGTCCAACTCCCCTGCTAAAGCAGGGTTGCCCAGAGCACATCACTCAGGACTGCATCCAGGCGGGGCTTGGAGATCTCCAGAGAAGGGGACTCCACACCCTCCCTGGGCAGCCTGTTCCAGGGCTCTGCCACCCTCAGCCTAAAGAATTTTTTCCCCATATTTGAATGGAACTTCCTATGTTCCAGCTTGTGCCCATTGCCCCTCGTCCTGTCTCTGGGAACCACTGAAAAGAGTCCGGCTCCATCCTCCTTCAACCCACCCTTTAGGTACTTGGAAGCATTAATAAGGTCTCCCCTCAGCCTTCTCTTCTCCAGGCTAAAGAGTCCCAGCGCTCTCAGCCTTTCCTCGTAAGGGAGATGCTCCAATCTCTTAATCATCTTTATTGCCCTATGCTGGACTCTCTCCAGTAGTTCCCTGTCTTGAACTGGGGAGCCCAGAACTGGAGGCAGTATTCCAGTTGTGGCCTCACCAGTGCAGAGTAGAGGGGAGACCTACTGGCCACACTCTTCCCTATGCAGCCCGGGATTCCATTGGCCCTCTTGGTGACAAGGGCACATTGCTGGCTCATACCCGGGTTCTGTGGGTAGTTGCTTCCATGAAGATACTGCTTTTCTTCCTCCTCACTGCCATTACCCACTCCTTTCACTTGGACTTGCTGTTGAGTGCAATCCTTTGTGCTGCTCTTTGTGTCTCAGGCATTGACGAGGTCTCTCTTCAGAAGGACTGGTTCTGCTGCCCCTGAAGAGATGCTTCCATGTTCTGGTGTCTCAACTCTTTAAGTTCTGAGTAATTGCCTTCTATTTTTGCCCACTAGGGAGGAGTGACATGACCAAGTTGTGTTACAAAACAGATTTCTGCAGGGAAAGCAGCTCCCGAGGAAGGTAGCGCTTTCTGACAGGGTTTGGGACTAAGATGAATCTGCTGTCCCAGTCACTCGTCCCAGAGTCCTTCCTTCTGATACTGAAATACTGGTCTTTCTAGTAGCATTTCCTTTCAGGTGGTGTGAAGTATTTGCTGACCAATGGCACTGACCTTTCAGATCTTGCCTTGAAATTTTTTTCAGGAAGCTCAGGATGAGTCATATGAGAACTTGAAATGCTTGTAAGACGCATGTTATGCTTCTGCTTCTCAGAGACGTCTATGCTTATGAGAATGTGACTAGTGGTGTGGTTTAGCAGTGGGGCTGGAGGAGTGCAGCCTGTGGCCAAAGTCACTGGAGCGCTAGTCCTACTGGCTTCTGCAGTTAAGAGTAATTTTTTCCACTGGGTGTCACTTGGTTGGGGCAGCAAAATGTGTAGCTTATCACAATGCTGTTTCATTGTTAATTTAGCTGTTCCTGTTTCCTTTTCTTTCTGTCCTGCCTATGATACGCTGCTATGTCTGAATATGCAGTATTTCTCCTGTCTTATCTACTCAGCCAAGTCCTGTGAAGCTTCCCATCTGCCAGGCAGGCTTTAGCAGCAACGAAGTACCTTGCCCTTTGCTAGATATTTCTCTGCTCCACTGGAGGGAATCTGGGAGGTTATTTTGATCCTTGTATTCAAGCTTTGTAAAAGCAAACTGTTTTGAGTTGCCTGGGTGGAAATAAGCGAATGCACAACGTGGACCCTTACAGATGCAGACTGGGCTGTTGCCTGGGCTCTTCAACGCATGCCAGGACAGCGGGATGGATGGAATGAAACGTTTAATTTCAGGAGGTAAAGATACTGTAGAGGAAGAGATCTCTAGGCCTCCTTCCTCCTTGGAGTTCTTTTTGAGTCAGTGGTCCTCATAGACTGAAATATTTGTACTTGATGTGCAGGACAAGAAAATTATAGAATCATGGAATGGTTTGGGTTGAAGGGACCTTAAAGCCCATCCAGTCCCACCCCCTGCCCTGCGCAGGGACACCTCCCACCAGAGCAGGTTGCTCATAGCACCATCCAACCTGGCCTTGAACCCCTCCAGGGATGGGGCAGCCACAGCTTCTCTGGGCAACCTGGGCCAGGGTCTCACCACCCTCACAGCAAAGAAGTTCTTCGTGAGATCTCATCTCAATCTCCCCTCTTTCAGTGTCAAACCCTTCCCCCTTGTCCTGTGGCTCCCCTCCCTGATCATGAGTCCCTCCCCAGCTTTCCTGGAGCCCCCTTTAGGGACCAGAAGAGGCTCTAAGGTCTCCCCGGAGCCTTCTCTTCTCCTGGCCGAAGAAGAGGAAAAAATACATCGGTGGGAATAAGGAGTAATTTTTTTTTTGCTTTCAGAAGGAGAAAAGGTACCAGATAGTTACAGAAGCACCTTTCAGTAGGGTATTTGGTTTTCTGTGGAAATGACTTGTCCTCCACATCCGGTTCCCACAGAATGTACATGGGGGTCTACCAGAGTCCAGCTCAGCTCCTTGTTGCTTCCTGGGAGTCCAGAGATGGACTTCTGGTTCCCTTCTGAGGCAGGGAGGTTCCCTTCCCCTACACACTTTGCAGTTTGCAAGGGTGTATCTGCTGTTCAGCGATAGTGGGGTGGGAAAGGACCTTTGCAAGTCACTTGTGGAAACTGCAATAGAAACCAAGTGCAAGACCTCCCTGTCTAGGGATGAGAGTAGAGGATCCCCTGAGCATGGAGACAGGCCCGGGTCTAGATTTCACCAGATGTTCACCAGATGAGCTAGATTTCACTGGGTAGAAAAAGTATTCAGGAAAGGCTAGACCAAGTTAGGGCAGCTATAGAAAGCCTGCTGATCAGCCAGAGATTAAATCTACTCTTGATAAGACACAAACCCGTGTGTTACTTAGCATTTATGTTAGTTTGGCAAACACGGTGGTTTGCTGTAAAGTAGCTGCTGCTGCTCAGGAGCCATTTCTTAGTCCCTCAGCTGCAGGGATTGTATAAAACAGAGAGTACTTTGGCAAAGACAGTGAAATGGAAAATAATGTCTTCCTCGCTACGAAGCCACATTGTGGCCATGGCTTATGGTTTATGTGGATGCCCATTTATGTGGATGCTTTATTGCACAGCCTTTGAAAAGGAAACAAGCAATGGTACAGAGGAGAACCGGGACATCAAAAGCTGCCCAGAGAACAGGAGGTTATGGAGGGAAATCAGCAAGAAATGGGTTGAAAAGACACAGAACGCTTTTCCTGTGGTGGATTGTAGAACCCAACATAGACTATTGTTGAGATCAGAAAGTTTTAATTTTCATCCATGTGTGCATTGACACAAATAAATGCCATCAAGCTATGTAAAGGTGCCGGTGTCACTGACAGCTGCAGCAGTCTCTGACCCGTATTGGCAGTGTACGATGAGGGGATGCATCACACCATGTTCGCTTTCTTCATTGATCATCATCCGCTGGCTGCTGTTGGACGTGAAGTAATGACTAGATGGCCTGGGTCCAATGTCACCGTTTTTACGCTGTCTGTGTGGCTGGGTCTTCCCCCAGCCCTCCTCTTCCCCAAAGAGATACTGTCTTTGTAAATGTGTGGAAAAACCCTCTTTCTTCCACACCTTCTCCTTGGGCGTAACAACTCTTTCGCTGTGCGCGATTTGTATTTCAGGAACATAACTGTAGTTGTGGGGGATTAACTACAGGCAGTGCAGCGTTGGATAGAGAAACCCAGGTGAGAGAGATCAGGTGCTTGTACTCTCCTCTTCTTCCAGATAAGAGTTTCTTTTGCTAGTCTTTTGGGTTAACGGTTGGCATTGATGATCTGAAAGGTCTTTTCCAACATAAATGATTCTATCATTCTTTCTCTGCCCTCTTAAAACAACTGAAACTGGAGAGAAACTTCGAGAAGTTTGCCTTAGTATAGGAAGTTTCCCTCAGAAAGAGTTGGGTGGTTGCAGTGTGTCATCTAGACTGAATGAAGTCTTGACTTCCTTTTCCTCTTGCGTGCTGCAGTCTGAGTCCCCTGCTCGGGCAGCTGAGCTCTACAAAGCTCAAGCAGAAAAGGGAATCGTCCCTTGTCTCGTGACCAGCATAGCCTCTCGTGACTCAGACAGCAGTGTGCGGTGCTGCACTGTCTGGGTTCAAAACCTCCTCCTTTTTGTTTTCCAGAACTCCTGCTGGCAGTGCACCTCCTGCTGCTGGGTGCTCCCCTGCCTTCAGCTCTGGGGGTAAATCTTTTTGCTCCTTGAAAGGTGAAGCTCTCACAGCCCTGGCTTCATGTTGTGCACAAAATGGCCAGATGTTTGGGGGTGCTGCTCCCCTCGGCTGGGCTCCTGGCTTTCCCGCTCCAGTCTCAGCACCACAGTGAGCATCATGCAAACTTCAGGTAGAGCTGCCTGACTCACTATTGAGGCTCTGCAGGGTTCCTACTAGCAAACCTCTAGGAAACCTCCCTGTCACACCAGCCAGAGGGCTTCAGACCCTGAGGGCAAGAACCGACACACACTTTAGGGCCATTAGGTCTTTCCTTTGTAGCAAGAGATCTCTGCCTCTGCCCATACAGTGCCATTAAAATGGACTCTCCTGCATTATTGGCCTCCCTGGCCACCTGCTTCATTCATATTCCCTGCTGGGGTATTCAGTTGTTCTGCAGCAGCAGGGAAGCCCAGACATAGCGTTACTATTAAGGTGCAAAAGCGCCCTGCTTCACAGCCACTGCCAGATTCTCATTGAAACAAACAAGTATGTAACCTGAAAATAATCAATGGGATTTGTGTCACCCATTTTCCTGACTGTCCCACACCTCAGTTTGTGGCCGTTGTCCCTTGTCACACCATTTGCCACTACCAAGAAGAGTTTGCTTCCATCCGCTTTGCAACTTCCCTTCCAACAGCTGCAGGTAGTCATTAGGTCACCCCTCGGCCTCCAGGCTGGCCCAGTCTGGCTCCCTCCCTAGGACGTGCCTCAGGGCTCATGGTGGCAGCTCTCTGCTGGTCCCACTTCAGTTCTTCATGGCCCTTTCGAGTTGCATGCAGTTTCAGATGCAGCATCACCAGTACCAAGCAGAGGGGATATTAACTGTCCTCACCCTGCTGGCCATGCTCCTCCTAGTGTAGCCTGTTTTTTCTTATTCACAAGAGGACGCTGGCAACCTTCTCTGTTGGGAAAGGCCATACCCTACCTGCACCATGAACTGGTGCAGCTTTTCTGTTTGGTTGGGAAGTTGGAGTGTTTGTGGCTGCTCTGCATTACTGCAGGTGGATGTCTGGCAGGCTTGGGGACTGCAGGATGTGCCAACAGCCAGTTCCTTCTGACAGCGGTGCAGGTTGTGTGCCTGCTCTGATGTGCTTTCAGCATGCTTCTATGCACTGAGCAGTTGTGACTGTCTGGCCCATCAGGGCTGTCTCAGAAACCTCACACCTCCTCCCTTGCAGAAGCCTATGCCAGTTCTTCACAGCAAAAAAAAACCCCAACAACCTTTCCTTGTTAAACAATCCACAGTGAATAAAGGGAGCAGACAGAAACACGTGTGATTTCTTGTTATAACACGAGTGACTCAGGCGGATGTTATGCCCATGACCAAAGTGATGCCAGTGCCCCAGTACAGATCTGGGGAAATCCCACGTGAAACCTGAGCAGAGCGATGCCAGAGCTGCTGCCCTGGGACTGCGGCAGCAGGAGGGAGGGGGTCCACCCATGTCTGTCCACCCTTTCTTCCCAGGTTGAAGGAGCACAACGACCGAGAGGGGTTTTAATGCTGCAGAGAGAACAAGGAAACTGTCTGCCACAGCCTGCAATGTTTTTCTGGCTAATGTTTCCCCAGACGGGGATTCACGCAGCAAAGCAGCCTCATCCTGACACTTTGCCCTGCTGCAGCACATCTCCACCTCCAGTGGAAGCATTTGAACAAGCACTCGCTACTGTGCTGCCTCCCCTATCCCACTATCTGGAAGGAAATGAGAAGCCCAGGACGGATCTGCTGAGGGCAGTGGCCCCCCTTGCCAAGCCCAGACCACCTCTGTGCCCCTGGCCTGGATGGGGAGCCCCATCTCAGGCTTGTGAGGCACTGGGTGACAGGAGTGTGACAAGCCCCTGGATGGCACAGAGCCTCTGCGACTGCTTCCTACCACCGACTGCTCAAGGAACGGCTGCAGGGGCCGGTGTCGAGCTCCAGAGTGCAGCCAGGGCACGTCTGAGCCGTGTCGCAAGTGCCAAGAGGGAAGTGAGTCACTTACCTGCGAGTGAGCCCGGCGCCCTCCTTCCTGTCCGACCCTCTTCCCAGGCAGGAGCGTGCTGAGGGCTCGGCCCCGCCGGTGGCTCTGCTTGTGGCAGGGACCTGGTGGGCTGGGTCTGCTGAGCCAGGTGCTCTGTGGCCCAGAGGTAAGAGGCTCTGTTTCCTTCTTCTTGCTCTCCCAGGGTGCTGGCCTCCCTCCGCGAGCTCTGCTGGCTCCTCCTGTCTCTGGGGGACTTGGGACACTGGCTGGCTGCGCATCCCCCTCTGGGCCTCTGAGCTGTGGTGTCTGACAGCTCCAGGGGCTTCAGAGCCATCCTCATCCTCCTGTCCCTGATGCGCTGGGAAGACGCACACTCGCTCTCCACGTGCAGCAAACAGGGACAAGGTGCGTTGTGATGATACGAGTCAGGCCAGCACTGCCATTGCCTTTGGGGCTGTGGGGACGGGGATTCCCCTCGTCTGGGTGCTGTCCCACCCCTGGGTGGCAGAAACGACCCTGGCTTTGCTTGGATGCTGCAAAGCAAGGTGAGGACCCCCGCCATGGATCTTCCTCCCGTGAGGAAGAGGAGGCAATGCTCGGAGCCTCTCAAGGAGCCCAGGTCCCTCATCCTGTGGGGTGGATGGCCCCTGGCCTTGCCCCTGCCAGGCTAGGGCCGGGGGACAGGGCAGAGCCCGCCCCGGGCAGGGGCACAGGGCAGACACTGTCCAGAGGTGACTCGCCGCAGCGTGGAGCGGTGGGAGCGGAGTGACCCGGCCGTAGCCAGCTCAGCGAAGGCGTGTTTTTCCCCACGGCCGAGCTCCGACAGCCCGGCGCTGCAGCACAGGGGCAGCCCCGCTCCCCGCTCCCCGCTCCCGCAGCGACGTGTCCTGCCGGGATGGGTGATCCCGGCGGCACCGCAGCGAGCGGCAGGAGTCGTGTCCTGCCTTTGTAGCTGTCAAATGGCCACCAGGAAGCGTCGCTGCTCGCTGCCCCCGGGGGGCCTCTCGGCCGCTGGGGTGGATGTATTTCCCTGCCGAGCAACCGAAGCTGAAGGGCACATTCCTGTGGAGTTGGTAATAAGGTGGGGACGTGTCGTGCTGGGCTCTGAAATGCTCATAGGGGGAAAGCTACAGAGTTTATTTAGTATTTCTTTCCTGCAACAATCAAAAGGAAATTGTGCAGAGGGTGTGAGATGAGTGGTGGAAACTCACAGGCAGTAATGCTCATCAGCTTCGTGCCCGTCAGCTCATCAGCTGCTCTGGCTCAAAAAGAACTTTTTGTCTGTTCAGAGACTCATCCTGGCTCTGGAGAATGCATCCCGGTGACCAGGACCAGCAGGGATCACGTTCACCTGTGCGCTGCTCTTGCACGCTGCGTGCACCCCACAGCGCTGAGCCTGGTGGCAGGGGCTGGTGCTTTCAGAAGCTCCGTGTTGGTATTTCATCTTGCCCTCATTCACTGCTCTTGTCACTGAACAGGGAAGTCGACAGTGCACGCAGAGTCTGTCAGCTAAAATGCTGCTCCTCTGTTTGCACTCCACGGAGAGCTCTTCTCCACTAATACAGCAGGGTTTTGCTCTTGGAAAGAGATCTCTGGATATTTGCTTATAATACGATATTTTCAAAAACAAAAGAGTTTCTCATATCTGCAAAATTTATATGTGGTCATCAAAAGCAGGTATTTTGCTAACAGGCTCCATCTCAGAAGGAAACGATGCCAAGGAAACATGCCAGAGGCAGCCAGTGCGTACGAGGAGGCGGAGAGGCCGTGTGCACTTGCCATGAGTGCTGACACAGTGCCAGCCCCGCTGCTTGCCGGGTGGCTGGCATCAACTGACCCCCCCCAGGAAAAGTAATTTGGAAGAGCTGCGGGGATCCAGCATCCTGATGTAACAACCCAAAGTACCATTGCTGCTAGTTAACAGCATCACATGGGAATCAGTTAAAGAAGTTTATTTATTTATTAGATTGTAAGTTTGGTTGATAAAAGTAAAGGCGTATTCAATATTTTATTTTTAACTTGGCCTTGCATGGCATTCAGCGGTGTCAGACTGTGTGCATCCCCCGAAGTGAAAGAGTGGTAAATAACACCGAGAGCAGGACACTCAAAAACTGTGAGGACCACTTAATATGCCAGGCCACCACAAACAAAATGCGGCTTAATACCGGATTCACAGTTCTGCCCTGGGAAGGAGGCAGCAGTCCCTGGAGAGCGGGGGAGCGGAGTCCCCAGGCTGGAAGGGATGGGAGCGGGGGATGCTGGCTGCAGGAGCAACGGGACCTGTCAGTACAAACCAGACATGATGCAGTTCAGGAGGGAGGCGGGGGGACTGTTCTCACCCCTTCTCTCTTGCCTTTGTACTGGGAGCGCTGAACCTGGGTCCCCTGATCCAACAGCTGAAAATGGAGATGATGAGGAAGGGAACTCCCCAACTAATTAAGAGACAGACAGGTGCAAGCCTGGCAAAAGACCAGTCTATGTGATCAAGCAGTTGTTCTGGGCATTTCTGTGAATCTCAATAGCTTGAGGCCTGACCTGAGCATTTGAGGCAAAGCTGAAAAATTAGTAAATCTGGAGAACAGCGAGGAGGCACTGGCCAGCATGGAGGTGGTCATGTCCCAGCTCAGGGCAGCCAGAGGTGTCCTGACTCCAGTGGGAGTGCTTAAATCAGAAAGCAAAGCTTGTGTCAGTGCTAGAGCTTCCACCCATCAGGTCTCTCAGTGTCTTTCACATCTGAACTTGGTATGATTTTCTTGTTTGTTTCTCTGGTTTTATGGAAGAGCTTTTTCGCTGAACTTCGGTGATGGGCAGAGCCAACACAGGGCTGAACAGAGGAAGGATGAAGATTTCTGATGAGAGTTCCTCCCCAGCCCAAAACCTCCTGGGCCCTCATTTCCTCTCAGAACTTGGCTGCACCAGGATAGCAAGCTTTATTTGGCTGTTGCTACAGCCTTTGCAAGCACTCCCTTTCCCTCCCTGACCAGACATCCTCACTGGCGGCTCTTCCCCAAAGCAGGGACTGGCTGCCGGCCAACCTCACCAGCATGCTTTTGGTTTGTTTTTAATTTAAGCTCCCAGAAGCAGTCTTATGGGCATAACTGGGGCTCTGTCAGGTCCATGAAGGGTCATGCTCCTTGGTCCATCTTTGCAGTGGTTGATGGGGAAGGGGGAGGGAGGGAGGGAGGATGGTGGGTGATGGAGGGAAGGAGACTGCTGCAGCCTTCATCCCACCACAGACCCGCAGCACCACTGCAGGTGCCTCATCTAACCCTTCAGGTCACCCTGGCGTGGCCTGACAGAGCCAGAGCCTGGATGTCCCCTGGTCCCCTGCTCCACACAGCCAGCCCCCGTGCAGCCTGGGCAGGGTAGAGCAGGTTTTCCCACCCTGTGCAGTGTTCTCACTGCCGGGCTCCCTGGCGCTGGGCAACTTTGGGTCCCGCTCAGCTCAGGTGGCTTCCGAGTCTCTTGGACACCTCATGCTGTTGCTGTGAGGGACCAGGGTGATCCCACAGCAGCTCAGAGCATGTCCAGCTGTGGTGTCCATACACCTCTGGGTGTTTTGGAGTTTCCCCTGAGCAGGGCCCAGAGCAGCAGGACATCCTGATTTGCGCAGCAGTTTGCTGAGCACTTGCACAACGCCCTGCCAGGCCAGCGGCTTGGCAGGGGCTCCTGGTGGCTACCAGGCACTGGGCGCACAGCCTGCCTCTGCTCACCCAGGGCACACCAGCTCCTTCCTTCTATAGTGGCCCTGGGAAAGGCTGTCTGCACCCTCCGGGGAAGAGCCAGGGAAAAGCCAGGGAAGAGCTGACCCAGGCAAGGAAGCCCAGGTTGGTGCTGGGGCTTTGCCTGCCCCTGGCCGGGGGACATACAGCCACCAGCATGGGTGGGTGGGTTCTGGCACCGCACCAGCTGCCCTGATGCTGCGCAGCCCATCACCTCCAGATGCCTGAGGGTGCAAGCCAAAAGTCAGCATCTTGGCAGAGCAGCGTTGCTGCTGTCCACCTTGTCCGCTCTGCCAGTGGCCCATATTCCCAGCTGATGAGGAGGTTGCTGTGTCCTGGCTCAGAGCCAGGACTCACCAGCCCAAAAGGAAAAGCATGACTTGAAGGTGTTCCAGGGTCTGTGCCAGCTCCTGGCTCAGAGAAGTTTGGCCAGTTCACTCAACTAGTATGGCCCAGGGGACACAACCCTCATCCTGTCCCTGGTGGCTATCCCAAGACATAACACCACACCATGGGGGTCTCTGGTGCTCCTCACAGTATGGACATGGCCAGGGCCTGCCATGGGCTGTTTGCCGTAGATGGCATTTCATGAGAAGAGACAGGAGAGTCAGCCTTCCCAGGGGAGCCCCAATGGGGACTGGCCTCTTCTGCTTCCACTTGGGCCCATGTTGTTCCTCAGCAGCCTTGTTGCAGGCTCGGGCACCTCTTTGTGCTGGTGATGGACTTTGTTGCTCTATTCCTGAGTTTCATACTGAATCCAGGCACCAGACTCAGTGTTTCAGTTCCTGTAGGTGCCTGCAGGTGTGAGGTTTGTGCAGGACATGGTGCAGGTGCTCCAAGCTCACATCTGCACTGTGTACAGGTGTAAGAGCAGTGTCTGCATGGAGGGGAGGTTAACCACCAGCATGGGAGCTACAGCTTGGGATTCATGGCTTAGCTGGGGCCACGTGTACAGCTTTGCTTGTCACCGGTGTCTCCCCGAGCACCCCACCAATCTCCATCACTGTGATGAGTGGTCCTCAGGCTGCCACAAATAACGGTGGTCACGATGTGAAGGTGGATGGGCCAGGTAGATGGCCACCTGCCATGCTGTGGTGTCTCAGTGTCCACTGAAGGTCCCTGTGGTAAAAGGAGACTTGGGATAGCTGGATTCCTAGGTCTGTTTAGCCCCAACACAAGTGCAAAGGAGTCTGCTAGGGAATGAGATTGTCCATGGGATATATGACTTTCCTAGCACTTCCTTTCCTTGTAGTTGTTGAGCGAAAGCTCTTCTGGCTTCTGCCATTCATCTATTTGGAAGAAGGATGTTCAAATACTGTCTAATCCCAGATCTAACGAGGGACATGGAGTGGATTCTTATTCTGCCTTTAGAGGAAAATCCCAACTTCACCCTCTTTCAGGCTCATCAGAAGCAGAGATACTTTGAGGAAACAGCTTTAAGGACTTTCCAGATCTTAGCTGTGGTTAATTGTCTTTCCCCTACAGCTTATTTTATTTCTCATTTCCTTTGAGCTGATGTCATACATTTCCTCTTCTCTAGTCACTCTGCAGTCATGCTGCAGTTGCTCCCATTCTGGTGTCCTGTTCTTGAGAGCTACTTGCGTGGAGACCTTCCAGCCCCAGGTCAGAGAAAGTAACACTTGGAAGAAGACTGAGCAGCCTCAGTAAAACACCCCTCACTGCTCTACTAAAGCTGAAGATTGACATATCACGCTGAATCCTTTCAACTGTGGTAAGCAGAAAATATACTTTATTAGTACTCTTTCTCTTGGAACATACTTTTTTCTGATGGCATAGCTTGTGTTAGCATGGTCTTTGCACCTTGCAGCCATGAGCCAGTAAATCCTTATTGGGAGAGCACGGCCCATGGGAGAGGGCACAGACTGGGAGCAGAGCCCAAAATTGCCCTGGCCATGCTCTGCTGCGTAGCTGGTCACTTCCACCTCTAGTTCTGCATACAATGGGGCTGATGATATAGACCCCTGGGGATTATCAGCTGGTGTACCAGTATACAAGTTAGTGGCTTGGGCTAGCATTGCCAGGGATTTGGGTAATGCTGCTGCAGGGAACACACACACAGCCCGCACCCTGACCGCTGCGCCTCTTCTCCCTTCTGCGGTCACAGAGAATATTTACATGTTTTATACAAAGGGGAACTGCTTCAACAGGAGAGGCTGAGTGAGATCCTGTATATGGCACTCCTGAGTCTAGGGCTTAGGACATCTCACAAGTATATGGGAGATGTGAGCTTGAGTTCCTCGGGCTGAAGAGAGAAGTGGGTATTGAGTAAATTTAGTGGGGAATGGTGCCGTGCTCTTTTCTAGCTGTATTTTGTAGAATATTTGGCTTGACAAGCAAGAAGGGAAGAGCAACTCTCTTGTGATTCCCTGAAGGACATTGGCATTGGCACTGCACAGCGTACTAATGCAAAGACAGATGAGCTCTGGAAGTGCTGCTGGGACCAGGAGACGGCACTGCCACCCCACAGCCCACCTCTGCCAGAGAGTCCCAGCAGACTTAACAATGTACAGCACGTCCTTACATTCATCTCCCCATCAAAGTGCAGCCCCTTAGCTCAAACCCATCTTCTGCGCAGGGCTTTGCAGTGGAGGGGGACGCGCTCCCACTTCCACCCCATCTGCTAAATCTGGCAGCTGATGGGCAGGCTGGGAGATCCCAACAGTAAAGTTCACCGGAGCTCCTGGGCTTGTTTGGAGGCTGCCATGTTCATGCACAGCACCAGAAAGGGAGGCATAGATGGAGAGTGCCCCATGGCACAGCCTAAAGGGACTTTGTGAATAACAGTTCTGCCTACATATTGGATGTGGGCACTTCTCACGAATCCTGCTAGTGGGATGCATCGCCTTTTTCTTTGTTTTTCCACTCTTGGTATATTCAGGTCTGGTGCTACACTGCTAGAGCACCTTTTCTTGCAAAGATTCCAGCCCCAAGCACCAGAACTATTTGCTGAAGTTGGCAGACAGTCAAAGCAGTGGGTTTACGATGCAGATTTGGGAAAAAAAAAAAAAGTTCTCTAGTGCTCTTAGGTAATTCGGACTTTTTTTTTTTTTCTTATTCTAACATCAGAATAGTGTATCAAAGACAAAGCTTCTCACTAGTTTCTCTTGCCCCTGCACAGGCTCATCCCTTCCCTGAATGTCTGGTGCCCTCTGGAGCTGAGAGGTACAAACCCTCCCAACTGGCACATGGCCTTCCAGAGGTGGCCCATCAGTGGGTGGGAGAGCTGGGCTCAGACACGGGCATCGATTAACAGCTGTGTTGTCACAATTACCACTTTTCATACATAGATGAGGGTGTGGAAACCCTCAGATGTTTGAAAGATGCATGAGATGCATGAGATGACTGGTAGGACTTGCCTTGGGTCCTGCATGAATCAAAGGTAGAAGAGGGACAGAGGGCTGCTCTGAGACCTCTCTGCAGGGCAGCGGGGAGTCACACGTTCCTCCTCAGGGATGTGCCAGACCTCTGTGGCCAGATCCCAAGGCATCATAGCCCAGAGCTCCCCACCTTCTGGCTACCACCATCTGAATCAGCTCCTACCCTTTAGAGATCAGTGGGATCTCAGCAGGGTGGCAGACATCGAGGTGAAAGAGGACGGACACGTGTCACCTGGCCAACTACTAGTACTGCCACAGCTATTTGCTAATTCACATGGAACACGGCTGAAGGATTGAGTTTAAAGACTCTCAAACCCCAGTGCTGCCCAGCATGCAGCAGCGTGTGAAGGTCCAAGGACAAGTTGTGGATCCCTGTAGTTGCCATGTCTTTAGGTGAGCTGTGAGGGGTGAGGAGTGACAGGCTAGAGAAGATGACTATTGCTTTCCTCTCCTAACAACTGGAAAGAAGTACCAAGGGGTTTGCAGAGTTTTCTGAAGAAAGATAGAACTTTCTCAAGCTACAGCTGACTTCCTCATTTGCAGAGGAAAATTGCAAATGTGTAAATGAGGAACCAACAGCACATGGGCAGAAAGAGAGACTCAATCCAGAGCGGGTGAGATAGGGGTTCATGCCACTATCTGCTGCTGGGGAAGATCCAGAAGGTTTCAAGGCAGGAGGGTGCCTTTTCACGAGGTAGCTGTCTTTCGGGGAAAATGCTTGTTGTCCATGGGGCTGGTGGAGCTGGGACAAGCACATCACAATGTGCAGCACCCGGCATTCCCGTCATAACTTGCATAAGAAGTTTAGACTTCGTGACTGGTGGTACAGTTTACTCAATCTCAAGGAAAACCTCCATGTTCTGCAAATTACATTAAAAACCCAGCAAGTTTACCATCATCAGTGAGCAACCTAGTGTCCTTGCCGGGGGCTCTCAAACTGCTTTGCCTGCATTAGTCAGTTATCTTCCCATGAAGGAAGAGGGAGAGAAAACCAAGCAGATCTGCAGGGCTGTGTCATGGAGAGGTGAGGGCCTGCCCAGCATCAGACAGGGAGTTCTCACTAAAGCCAAGAAGAGGTGTGTGTGTCCTCTCTATGGAAAAAAAAACCAACAAACCCGAGGAGGTTAAAGTATATGAGGGATTAGACTGAATCCATGTAATTCTGATAAAAGAACACGTACAGTATTGACGATGAAGGAATTTGATATGTCCAAACTGTAGACATATTAAAATATAATATTAAAATATTATAATAAATATAATAAAATATTATTTAATAAAATATTATAAGGTAATATTAAAAACCTGAAGACATCTCTTTAGTGACAGTGTTTGTCAGCAGCCTCACCAACGAGCAGGAAAGTACAGAATTGCAGCTGCTGACACTCGTATTTGATGCAGAAATGGGGGAGGGGGAAGGAAGGGAGCCAGATTGGTTTGATGACAACTTGAATTCAAAATGGTGGCACAATAGACCAGCCAGGATTTTAAGAGAAATAAACTGTAATTAAAATCAACAATGCACCACAAAACATCACCCTTAAGGATTAGTGACTCATCTTTTACATCATTCACTAAGTAAAAAAACTGAGAGCTCTGGTTGCCTACAAAGTGAATGTGACCCTTTGGTGCCTGAAACTAAGAAAACAAATACAATCTTTACAAGTGTAAGAAGGAAAATGTTAGAAAACAACAAGTAGAGGGTGACTCTGGAAATGGCACTAGTGAGACATTTCTCCCAGATAGTGTTTCACTTCTGGAATTTCTAGGTAAAAATAAATGTAGGCAAGTTAAAAAGCATTAGGAACTACAGGGGGAAAAAAGAGACCCAGAAAACCCGTTTGCTTATGGTAAAAGATTAAGAAGCTTGAGATGGTGTGAAGTAACATGACTTTATCTAAGAACCCTCACATGGAAAAGTCTTATGAAATCAGAGGTTAGTGATCTGAAATCCACACTGCAGCAAACAATGCTGGCTGAAGACACAAAGGTTAGGACAGTGTGGAAATGGTATCAGAGAGGACCAAGTGGTCAGGGGAGGTGTCTGTGGCTGGAGCCAAGGCATGGAGCAGAACTCTGGTCTCAGAGAGCTGAAAATAAAAGGTGGGTTTTGGCTTAGCAATGGCACATACCAATCAGCTCATTTTATGCTTTATGTTTTTAGGTAAAAAGAAAAGCTACAGCAGGAAATTCTGCTTCAGAGGTCCTCACTCAGCATCACAATGTCTGGAACGGATAAAGATGGTGCTGAAGGTGCTTATTCATGCCAGATAGACTCTAACTTTCGCTACAACCTCTTCACTGTTTTCTATAGCATTATTTTCATTCTGGGCTTTGTTGCCAACTGCTACGTGCTCTGGATTTTCAGCCGTATTTACCCCACCAAGAAACTCAATGAAATCAAGATATTCATGGTGAACCTGACAGTAGCTGACCTGCTCTTCTTGATTACGATGCCAATGTGGATTGTTTACTATCACCACCAGGGAGACTGGATCATGCCAGAGTTCCTCTGTAATGTGGCTGGCTGTTTATTTTTTGTTAACACCTACTCTTCTGTTGCCTTTCTGATGGTCATCACATACAACCGTTACCAAGCTGTGACTAATCCCATTAAAGCTGCTCAGTTTACCACCCAGAGAAGGGGTATCTACTTATCAGCAGCTATCTGGATCATAATAGTGGGCAGCTCTTTGTATTACCTTTTTGACAATAATACTAATCTAGAGGAGATCAATTCGAAGAATTTCACGCGGTGCTTTGAGCGCTATGACTCTTCTAGCGGTGTTTCAGCTGTTCTGGCCATTCATGTCATCATCTGTATCCTCTTCTATATAATTTTCATATTTATACTAGGCTGGAACATCATCATTATCAGGACCCTGTTCTCCAAATCAGCACAGCCACGGAAGAGTGCTCATGTTAAGCAAAGGGCGCTCTGGATGGTTTGCACAGTGCTGGCTGTGTTCATTTTAAGCTTTGTACCTCATCACATAGTGCACTTGCCCTGGACCCTGACTGTTCTTGAGTTTTGGAAGAAAGAAAACTGTCAGTTGCGCCAACAACTCAATGATGCTCACCAGGTGACTCTGTGCCTCTTGAGTACGAATTGTGTGTTGGACCCAATCATCTACTGCTTCCTCACCAAGAAGTTCCAGAAGCATCTTTCCGAAAATCTGAAAAGCATGAAAGGGAGTCGCAAGTGCTCCAGGCAAACCACAGACACAGTGATTGAGGGCACCATTCACCAAGAGGATGCCATCAGGATCTAGGTCAGCCCTGTTCTGATTGCAGACTGAGATGCGTGAATTAGTCACTCATCTTTTCTCAAGAAGAGGCACTGAGGGACACAACAGAGGACCAGGATATTACATTTCCTTTTACCCATTAGACAGAAGAATGAATGCTCATTTGTTCTATCATATGGAACTTGCAGAACTGGAACCTGTAATAATCTGGCAGAAAAGCATCTTCTGTCTGGGCTGATGTTCTCACGGGCACTGAGAACAGCTCAGACGATCTGCTTTTACATGAAAGAAATGTGTCATTGAGTCTCTGCAGTGTGCAGCCAGAAGCAAGTGCACTTTAGCTACACATTGTCTCAGCCCAGATAGCACCATCCCTGATCCTTTGTCTGCCCAGTTCCCATGAAGAATCCAGGTATCAGAGCTGTAAGAGACTTCCAAAAGACCTGGAATAACAGACTGAGTTACTAGCATCATCAAGTGACTTTTCTAAGAAGCTTGCATGGTTCTGTGAACACAGTCTGAGCTGAAGAAGTTCTTGGGTGGCTAGAAGGGACACAGACCAAGGAGTTCCTCAAATGCCACCGGAGAAGAGATCTGCACCTCTGATCCCGTCTTACCTACTCCCATGGTCCGCTGGGGCTCATACTTGACAGATGTCTGGCAGTAGCTATTATGAACTTTTGCCTTTGCTCCCAGCTCCTGAATCAGTCAAGTAACTGAACTAACAGGCAAGAAAAGGAAGAGAAATTGGCAGTGCCTCAGCCCCCTTCCACAGCATTATGTCCAAAGGTGACTATGGTCTGACCTGGCTGGCATGACAGCAGAACTGGCAAACCAGTGGCCTCTTGCACTCAGCTGAGTGATTTTTGGCTGACTGCATGTGTCTGTGGAAATCCAATCTCACTTTGGAGGCTCCAGACAACAGAAGATTATTGTCAGTATGGGCATTATGATAAGAAGAAAAAAAGCTTAAAATACTTCAGTATCTTTATTATTTATTTAAATTAGGCTTGTAGCAAGCAACTGTACATTATTCCTTCCCCCAGCCTTTCTATTTCTGCTACCAAGAAATGAAGGTGACCAGTTCTTGATATACTACCACAAGTGAAGTGTTAGGTCAGGTCATGGCCACTTTCTGAGTAAACCAGTGCTGCGGCCGGCCACAGTACATCTGACAGGTATCCGTTCACACAGTCCGACAAGACTGGAGATGCCTCGCTCAGGGCTGGCTGCTGTCAGTTGGGGCCCAGGGCAAACTGTTTTTCCAGGGTGCTGAGATCAGTTACAAATCATGAGGCACTTGAGGTTCCTTTTCTGACCCAAATTGCTCAATCCAGCACAGGAAATTGGGCAGGGAAGGGTTTTCACAACAGTTTTTGGTTCCCTAAACTACATAGAAGAGTCTGGTTGACAACAAGAAAAACGTATCTGACCTGTGACACTGATTATTCATATGCATGGACAGCAGCCTTCCTACACCCACCAGAGAACATGAAAGATAAGCTCAAGTCTTTCCAAAGATAGGACCAACGTTTGTATCAGACTTTGCCTATATTCAGTGGAGATACGGGTCCTTCAGGTGTATCTCCTGAAGATCCTCAGGCAGCTTTTATGCTTACTTTTGTGAACATGCAAAAGAACTAAGAGGTTTCTTTTTCCAATGCCATCTGCCAGGGCCAGCCACACACTGCAGGCCCAACGCCAGGCAGAGGAGTGTCTGATCACAACATGAATGCGTTTCCCTCCTGGCCCTCAACTCTGCTCCAGTAACGCCACTCATAAAAAGCACCTCTGGCACCTCTTACCAGAGAGATAGTTCCCTGATTACGTCCCTCTGCCTCAATCAAAGCTTTGCCCTGTATCTGCATCAGCCAAGCCACAGCACACAGCATGGGGGGCAATTCCTGTAATTTAAAAGCCTAAATCCCACTTGCTGTAGGAATCTGCCTCTGTGTTTCTGCCCTCCCAGACAGCAGGTTCTGGTGAGCTCTTGCAGCTGGGGTGGAGCTTTCCTCTCTTCCCTTGCCATCTGAAGTGACAGCAGAGCTCTCTTGCTTCACAGCCCCTAAAGGACTCAACAGATGAAGTTTGGCAACTCTTAGAGTAAATGGAAAAGGATTTTGCAGGGAGATCTGGTAAATGCGTGATCTTCTATTGATTTGAGATTTTACAGATTAGGCTACTGACTGTGGGTAAATCACATGCTTTACTACACAGGAAACAGCTGTAAGGCCAGCGTGGACTCAGAGAACAGATGAAAACTTGCATTTAAGGAAAAGGCTGGGTGGAGGAAAAAACCCTGAGGACACTTCAGGAGGATATGCTGCAGTAATTAAGTCACTAATGATGCATTTCTAGAAACCAGTCTGAGCTTCTACTTCTGTTCCTGGAATTACTTTCTCGGTTTTACCACAATGTTGCATTATTCTGCTTTACTTTGCAACAAAATGGATCCACAAAAGTTCTTTTAAATAAAATCGTGTTCCCCAAGTGTTGTGCCCTGTTCTCCAATCTTATCTTTCTGTATTTATACTCAAGGGAAAAACCTGGGTATCACGCTGCCACAGCTTGATTTTGGTGTTATTTTTTAAAAAATCACCACGTGAACTCTTGCGAGAGGTGAAATTCAAGGCTCAGCAAGCTTTGACTTGCTAAAAGGGAAGGGGAAAGAACTAATTTCTGAGAGGGAACAACTTCTGAAAGACCCTCTCGAGCTTTCCAAACCCAGCCAGCCAAAACCCCCGGCCTAGGCCCCGCACACCCAGGGGCTGCCGACGGACGCGGCTCCGGCCGAGAAGCGACGAGTCGCTGTAAATACCCGGCACCAAGCGCCCACAGCGGGCCGCCGGCGGGCCCGGTAACAGCGCTGACTGCGGGCCGAGCCGGGGCCGCGGCAGCCCCGTCCGCCCACTCTCGCACAGCGGGGCCGCTCGCCCGTCTCCACGCGGCCGCGCTCGCCATCGCCAGGACGTGCCACGGCCACCGCCCCGCCCCCGCCCCCGCCCCCGCCCCCTCCCCTCCCCTCCCC